>NC_081296.1:85719744-85819744 GCF_030435805.1 Mustela lutreola
TCCTCAGCCACACAATTATTCAGGATTGTAAGGAAGGGAGATAATATCACTAAAGCATAGTGCCTGACACTCAAAGGCAACAAGAATATGGGACCAATTTTTAAAGAACGACTTTTATTCTATGATTACATTATAGAATCTATGTTTGAAGCATTACAAAACTGAAACGTTTGCAATTTTAAAAAATTATCTCTAGAACCAGTATTTAAAAACTAGTAACACCAGAATTTGATGACCAGAGGACTGAAAGTTTATAATTCTGATGATAATTCACATCAGGAACCTTAAATATTACATCTGTCTAAGCTGCTATTTTTGATACAAAGGCATATATGAAAGTAATAATATTGAATAAGAAACGTACAGAAGAGACAAAGCTGTTTTCTCCGACTCTGGTTGGACTGCCAGAGAATGGAAGAGTTTTACCTTGTTAGAGGGGATTTTGCCTTTTGCTGTCACTTTCTGAGCTATTCATTTTTCCTATTACTTGAAATTTGGTTACTCCTGTTTTGTATTTATTTCCAGCATTTTATGGAACCAATCTGCAAAGAGCATCTAACCTGATTAGGGCATTGAAGAAAGTTTATCAATATGAACAGCTCCTTTCAAGTATACAAATAATTAAAATGCAGCACATATTTTTGTCATTCAAAACTGTATATTATTTCCCTTTGGAGTACCCAAATGAAAGGTGAAATAAATTTTCCTTCCTTTTAAAAAACTTTCAATTTCATTCTGAAATATTTCAAACAATAAGAAAACTACTGAAAGTTACACAACAGATATCTACACTAACATTTTGCCATATCTTTGATATTCACTTTAGTTCTTTTTTTAAAATAAAAAGAAGATAAAGGGACACAAAAAGTTACACCTCCCTCTTCCTCATTTTCTTACCTTCTCCCTCCATAAGAGATAAACATTGTCTTAAAACTGATCACTCAGGCATTTAAAAAATATTTTCTGCACATATATGTATTTCTAAACCATATATTCTGGTGTTTTTCATTTAATATTATGCATAAGTGGTATCAATCTGAATTTATAATTTCCTTATTTCCATGTCACTGTTTTTTGCTTGTCTAATTTTTACATTGCATTGTTCAGAGGAATTCATGTTCATTCATCTAAACTTCCAGATTCTACTGTTTACTGTATGCATAAATCTGGGCAATGAGGCTGTTTCTATTCCATCACTTTATTTATTTATTTATTTATTTGAGAGAGACACAGAGAGAGAGAGAGAGAGAGAGAGAGCACACAAGCAGGGAGTGGGGCAGAAGAAGAAGCAATTTCCTTTGAGCAGGGAGCCTGATGCAGGGCTAGACCTTAAGACTCCTGGAATCATAACCTGAGTCCAAGGCAGATATTTAACTGACTGAGACACCTAGGTGCCCCACTATCATTCACAAACAGGGCTGCAATGAACAAATGAACACCACTGAATTTGCCTTAATGTACATTTGTGGGAGTTTCTTTTTTTTTTTTTTTTTTTAAAGATTTTATTTATTTATCAGAGAGAGGAGGGGGGAGAGAGCGAGCACAGGCAGACAGAATGGCAGGCAGAGGCAGAGGGAGAAGCAGGCTCCCTGCTGAGCAAGGAGCCCGACGTGGGACTCGATCCCAGGACGCTGGGATCATGACCTGAGCCGAAGGCAGCTGCCCAACCAACTGAGCCATCCAGGCGTCCCTATTTGTGAGAGTTTCTTAAAAGAAGACACTTAGTAATAGTTGCTGGGTCTAGAGTCTGTACATCTTAAACTATGCCAATTTACATTTCCATCTTATACATAAGAGACCCATTTTCCATTTTCCTCATGTGGTAGGATATTAATTGTGAATGATCTCTTACTTTCATCTGTCTTAGCACTTTTCTAAAAACTAGTGAGGTATAGCAAATTTTCATGGTTTTTGCCATATTCTATTCTGATTCTGTGAATTTTCTGTTGCCTGTTTTTCAACTGGATTGCTCTTTTTAATTTCTAAGAATTTTGTTGTTGTTGTTGCTGCTGTTGTTGAATACAGTACATGGTCAGTCATATGTATTAAAGATATAACTCTCAGTTTGTGGCTGGTCTTTTCACTTTTATTATAATGGCCTTGTCATATAGAAGTTATCTAATTTTAAAATGAAATTGTTTCTTTTCTTTTATGATTTTTGGGGTTATGTAAGATAATTCTTGCCAATCTCAAGATTCAAAATAAAATAGCTCATTCTCATTTCAATTCTTAGCAGAAAATATATTCCTTCATTTGATTAAACTGTTTAAATTTTATTTCTCTCTCATTTTTCCTTATTTAATAATTCCCTTGAATTACTTAGTTATTTTCCAAAGTGCTTTAAAGTAATTTGTATGAAAGATTCAATATAAAATAAAACTGTCCTGTTTTCAATGACAGTAAGTTGAATATAATCATTTGCTTCTGGACTCCATCCAAGTTTTTCTTAATTTTGTATATAAGCTGTCTAAACGCAATTCAGCTATATTAATGACAATTTCATAAAGCATTTCTTCATTAAGATTTAATAAGTATTTGTAGAATAATAAAGAACTTTTGTTGACATTTTGTTACCATATATGTAAAATATCTGGCAATCATAGACATTTCAGAGTATATCTAAAAAGTTTACCTTGAGCAAAGCAAAACATTTAAAAAATATTTTAATTAAGATTTGGAAAGTGTGGTGCCCAGGAGAATGACAAAAACTGGATAGAACACATATATCAGAACTATACAAATGTCCCCAAATAACCTAATTAATTTATTACTCTTACTGAACCACCCACATCCTTCTTTGAAATATCACAAGGCAAGATTTATAACTGGACATTTGTTAAGTGTGTAGATCTATTGAGTTCCTGGACCCAATTCCAACATGTAAGGTCAGGGCCTCCAACAGAACACCAAGCAATTCTCAGACACCCTGAGAATTTAACCTACTTCTGACACTATCCAGAGATAGCATGAGATTCCACAGGTTAAGAGCATAGTTCCATAGGACTGACAAAACACTCCCACATTACTTCAGACCCCAGCTGCTAGCCTCGATTGTTATCTGTGCTTCTGACTGACTGGTTATAAAGCAGAGGTTCCCACAACCTACTCCTCAGATTCGATCAATTTCTAGAGTGCCTCAGAGATTCCCGGGAAATATTTACTTTCTAGATCACCAGTTTATTCCTCAAGGATATAATTCAGGAGTAGTCAGATGGAGGATATGCGTAGGGCAAGGTATGGGGAAAGGGTATGGAGTTTCTACGCCCTCTCTAGGTGTGTCTCCCTACTCTAGCACCTTCATGTGTTCAACAACCTAAAAGCTCTTCAACCTGTCCTTTGGGGTTTTGTGGAGGCTTCATTACATAGCACTGATGAAATTATTGGTCACTGGCAACTGATTCAACCTCCAGGCTCTCTCTCCTCCCAGGGGGTGGAGGATGGGACTGAAAGTTTCAACCCTCCAATCACATGTTCTCCTCAACCAGCCCCTCATCTTTAGGTAGGGTACAAAAGTCACCTCAATAACCTAAGAAAAACATCTTTAAACTCTTATCACAGAAAATTCCAAGGGTGTTATGAACTGTGAGCCAGGAACCTTGGACATAGGCCAAACACATATTAATACATATAAATCCATAATATCACAGTAGAGACAGAATAGGTGATCTTAGTGTGAAAATATAAGACATATCTTCTCTGATATACTAATATGCTTTGCTAAAAACAGGCCTAAAATTGAGTTGCTTATGCTAAGCTCCACTTAACCAAATCAAGACTTAACTTAATGACACTTTTGGCTCTTCTAGAAATGGAATATATATATATATTAGATTTTTATTTATTTGTCAGAGAGAGAGAGAGACAGTGAGAGAGGGAACACAAACAGGGGTAGTGGGAGAAGGAGAAGCAGGCTCTCCACTGAGCAGGGAGCCCAATGTGGGGCTCAATGCCAGGACCCTGGCATCATAACCTGAGCTGAAGGCAGATGCTTAACCAACTCAGCCACCCAGGTGCCCCTAGAAATTGAATCTTAATCCACTGAAGGGGCTAAGGGTAGGCAGCCCCAAGATGGGACACTTTGGTGTAAAGATTATTTTGAGTTAAAACCAATAAAAACCCAGCAGAATCCTGAAAATTTCTTTACCTCTTCTTCAACTGCCTAAGAAGAATTTAGATGGAGGACCTACTCTAGGAAGAGAACTACCTTCATGGGTAACTACATTGTACTATGAACTAGGCATGGCAGACAGGGAGGAACATAGCAAGATCTGCTTCATGAAGTCCTCTATATCCCCTTGTTTCTGGGTGGTCCAGAAAACATTCACCAAACATTTACCTTTTTTTCATCTTCCTATGGATTGTATTCCTTCCCTTTAAAGTCCCAGACCCATATCCTCTACACCTTAGTTCAAGATGCCATATCTAATATACCTCATTTTGCCAGACTATCTTTGGAATTTCCATGTCTATGTGGATTCCCTATAAGTACAAAATTAAATTTGATTTTCTATTAATATGTTAAGCTAAAAGACCTTGAAGGTCAGAAGATATCTTCCTATTAGGAATTGACTGATCAGTGCTAGTTAAGTCATAGGTTGCCTGACAGACCACTGCCATCCTCTAAAGAAAAGTGACTTTGAAATAACTAGCCCACATTTTTGGTCTAGTCTAACTCCCTTATTTCTGCTCCCTTCTAACTATAAAAGTCTTACTTACATTTTGTACTTCTTCTAAGAGCTCCTTTCTATCTGCCAAACTGGATGCTGATCAATTTCTGAATCACTGAATAAAGCCAATAAGATCTTTAAACTCTACTCAGTTGAATTTTGTTTTCTAACACTATTATTCATTCATAAAAAATGATTTAGAACAGAGTCTGCAATGTAAGAATTTTTCTCTTAAACTTGAGATTTAGAACTTATCAAGAATAAATTTGATCAAATATATGTGGTTTACTCCAAGTAAAGAAGTCCATTTTCTGCTGAGACTCCTTCTCTTTTTAAAAAATTTATTATTCACAGCTTACTCTTTTGAATGAGATATGATGACCACTAAAATTAACTCTTATTATAGCTGTAAATACAGTGGCAAGGTATAGAATGATCTATTAAAATATTTTCTGAAATTTAGCAGTGAAGTCATACATTTACTAGGTATTATTTACATTGTTAAACTCTAACAGTTCTTCAACATTTGAATAACTAAATAATGATACGGTTTGCCATATGTTTCCATTTAATGAAGCCTTGTATTGATACTTAAATGCTTCATTAAGTCATAAGCTGCCAAAATAAGTAGTTTTTCTCTTGTCATAAATGTGACATGGTTTAACTAAGAAGTCTTGTCATTTTAAAAATTAAGAATGCTTTTATTCTGCATATGTTATAAGCAACATCTCAATATTTCAGGTTTAGATACAAAACATTTTTAGGAGGCTGACATTGTAGTTTGGGAATTTTTGTGCACAATTTTCTTGTCAGTGGAAGGTTTTATGAATTGTTAAAACTATCATTTCATCATAAACTAAACAAAGTTTATATGCAATTTTCAAAAGCTTCTTGAAGTGACACCTGTTTCATTAATAATAATAAGCTAAAAAAAATCCTAGTCTAAGCTGTAAATACCAAATAAAAAACTGTAATTTCAGAAAATCATATTTTTTCAAGGCAGCAAGTTACCCTGAAAATGACAAGTTCAGAAAATGACGAGTTCAGATATTCTGAAAACACATGTGGCTTAGAAAAGTAATATCGGATTTTGCCTTTCTACCTTTTCAATGAAATACTTAAGACTGACTTGATATAATCATAATGCTTAATTGGTATGTAAGGTCTAACTGGTGTTTATCTTGAGCAAAAATAAAGCTTTTAAATCTTTATATATTATTTTCTAGGAGAAGAGTTGGGATGAGAGAAAGTTCAGGAATAAAAAAGTGATTATTTCAAGGTTGATTCATTAGATATGACTGCTCTTAAAGAAAATTAAGGGACAGTTGATTATATATAACAAAGGACAAAGCAGTGTGTTTTTGTAAATCTTGGTTTGCAAAAGAAATGAGGCACTGCTATGTTTCTATACTTGAGCATTAATGTATTTGTATTATAACGAATATATTTGAACATACAGAAAATGTTACTTGAGTGGCACCTAGGTGGCTCAGTATGTTAATTGTCCAACTGAGCTTTTGGCTCAGGTCATGACCTCAGGATTATAGGATTAAGCTCTGCATTAGGCTCTGTGCTCAGCTCAGAGTCTCTTGTTCCTCTCTCTCTCTGCTCCTCCTCTCTCCCTCCCACTGCCACCCCTCTTCTCACACGCACACACAAGCACATGCTCTCTTTCTCTCTCTAAAATAAATAAATAAATAAACAAATGAAATATCTTTTAAAAATATGATGGAATATTACTCAGCCATCAGACAGGATGAATACCTACCATTTACATGAATGTACACAAATCAAAACAGGACATCAAACAACCAACACAACAGCCACAATATGTAAGCCAAACAAAACACACTTACAGTTTAAATTTAGGCCTAAAGTCCACCAATTTTTAACTCCTGCCACAGAGCTTTCCAATTCATACAACCAGAAATCAATAAAAAAGTTATCACTATAATGCTATATCCAATGCTCTTTTCAATATACTATTCATTTACATTATATTAAATAATTTTCATTTTTCCTACTTTTTTTCTCTTTTTCAGTTTCCTCTCTTTCTATACCACAGGGTCTAAAAGACCCATCAACTATAAAAATAAATGACAAACAATGTTGGGAAAAAAGCAACATTCTTTTGAATAGCTACTAACATGTTTCTCAGTAACAGTCAAATAGGATTCTTATGAAAAGGTCACAGAATGGTATCTCAAGTACTTCAGTTTCTTTGTTTGTTTCATTTATAGAAACTGAAGGAGGTCTGTCAGCAAAGCCACTTACGACTGTTAACTCTGAATCTGGCTATCCATTAGATCCACTAGAATTACCGGGTTTTAAAACTATGGCTTTGCTGATTCCAGTTCAGTAGGTAAGAAGTAATTTCCAGAATATGTACTTTAAGATGTTGTTAGCTAATTCTAATTTAGAACTACTGGTCTAATGCCTTGGTTATACACAAGGTGGTCCACCCGACAGTTTAAAAATGCATAATCTGAGGCTTCTACCATAGATTTACTAAATCAGAATCTGATTTTCATAAGGTTTCCAGGTGATTCACGTGAAAATTAAACTGTCAGGCACCCTGGATTAAAAAATCAAGAAACCCTTTTGGAGCTAGATAGCCTCTTACTAGGACTATAAATAAGACTTGCTCCTCTTAGATTCCAAAGGTGACCAGAGACTGACTAAAGAAGACTAAAAGAGGCCCAAGTCTTGAGACTGGCATTGACCCCAGAAAGTGTACAATGAAAAATGACACCCGTCACAAGATCGAGATTATTCAAGTCAATATAGTTAATATCTTCTCTTCCAATGGAGACAACTATATGAGAAGCCAAATCATTATCAGAAGAAATTTAGAGGATCTCACCCAAAGTTATTAAATGAGGATAGCTAGAGGAACTTTCCTAATGTAGCCACTGAATGAGAATAATTTTTCCAATGAAAATTCCTCTTCTGGACATGGTAAACTGTGTAGCAGCAAAGTTCTTTACCTACCCCCCCTTGTCTGTGTACTCTTCCACTTATTTTCTGTGGATATTTTCATTTCTATGTCTTTACCTATATAATTTAATACTCTTTTCTGAATTATATTTAATACTGGTGGTTCTGCCTGTTAAAGATGCTTACAATTTACTGACTGCTACTCAACTGTCAGGTATTACTTCATTTAATATTATTATTTCCAGTTTTTGGTTGAGAAAATAAAGTATAGAGATAAGTAAATTGCCCATTTTTCACAGCCAGTAAGTGATGGAGCTCAGCATTCAGGCACAGGCGTTTCTGAGTGTAGGCCCATAAAGCATAGCTGTGGCAAACTCTTGTATTACCAAGTGTAGAATTACCCCAAATCATTTGATTGAAAGAAACACTTACTTATTTTGCATTACACATTTAATTCAATGCTTTGGGGGCTGGTCACATTTCACCTGGGTGTTGTTTCTATAGTTTAAATTACATTTTTCATCATGCCGATATTTTGGGGAAATTCTTCAGTGTAATTCTCAAGTACTAATAATTATTACCTTTTCCAAGGTTACTAAATGCTTACAAAATATTTATTTAGTAATGCTTTTGGTTGGATGAAGACATAAAGAATCTCAATAATTGGGCAACATGAAAAGAATGCGATTAAGTTACTTCAGATTTATTTTTATTACTCTCTCCTTTGTGCTGTTGAGTTTAGCAATGAAGAATTTTAAAGAAGAGATCAGTGATGGATAATTAACTATTCTCTATTTTTTTGATTCTGGGGTTTAAAAAATATGTTCTCAGCAACACAAATATTAATTAGATGCTAATTAATAATTTCACCCATGAAACATTTACAAAACAAATATGCAAATCCTCATAAACCAACTTGCACTCTAGTGATGATTAAGCTATCATTATATTCAGGAGCAATTCTGATGAATGCATAAGATTTTAAGAGTATGACCTAATGCTAATATAGTGAAAACTTCAAACATTTTTTTCCTGTTTTTGTTTCTCTCTGTAGTTCATAAGGATGACAATACATTTCTAAGACTCATATTTAAACTACCTCTACACGTTATGATTTCATCTAATCTTTAAAATTCTGTTACCAATTTGATTTATGTCAATGGTTCTTTACATTTTTGGTTCATGAACTGCTTTCAGAATATAATGAAAGTTGTAAACCATTGAACAATAAGTTACGTACTGCTCATGTAAACATAATTTTCTGCACAATACAGCTAGTTCAGAAGCTTCTCTAAACTCATACATGGATTTCACACATATAGCCTCTGATATAGATGGGAATTAGGAGATCAGTTCTAGTCTTAGTTTTAACTAATGAGATATGTGATATCAATTTACATTATATCTTAGGGTATATGATTCTTGATCCATAAAATTAAAGAGCTAATTGTTAAGGTACTCTCCACCTCCAAGAAAATGAATTCTAAATTTACTCTTTAATGTGGATATAGTGATTGCTTTTTAAAAAAAAAATTTATCAACTTAAATTCCAGATGAATATTATCTTTCATAGTGCTCACCTTAGAAGGCCATCTGTATACTCGAGGGATAATGCAACATCACTCAAAAGAGGAAAACAGTGCTCAAAATATTTTAAAAATCATCGTTTGTCATTGCCAGCCACAGAAGCATTTTATAACCCAGTATCATGAAAACATTTCGTAGAGAGATTGCTGAGCAACTGCTGGGATTCTTTGAATCACCACTAAAAATCACTCCAGAAAACTGATGCTGGGCAAGATTCCCAATATTGTTTCAATAATAAAGATGTGTCCATGACAGAATATGGACCCATAAGTTTGATATCACTCACAGGAGAAATCTGGATTGTATTGTAAGCACAGAGTTTCTAAACAATCATATGCTAGTAGTCAGGGGACAACTAAATTTTAATTAATTCCTTCCTGTTCTATGGCAAGCATTCAACTAGATGCTCTTCACTTACTCAAACCACTATAACTGTATTAATGGGAAAAACCTTTATTAGTGGGAATTATTCTTACTCCCATTTTGCAGACAAGAAAACTGAAGCTCAAAAAGATTAAACAAATTGCTAAGGTTTAGTTTTTTCTGTTTTAAAGAACACTATAGGGAATATTGGAAGAAGACATATCCTGCATGGAAAGACAAGAAGATTATGAGCTTCATTTTGGATATGTTGTTAAGACATCCAAACATTTCCAACTAACTATGGGATATCTTATGTGGGATGTGTTGACATACACGGCTGTGAAGGCTTTTGTTTTTGTCTAGTCAACCTCTTCTCCCTCTCCTGGTAACAGTGCCTACTTTTCCACTTATTGGGTAAGAACACAATGACTGAAACAACAAAAAAATCACTCACATTCCTACCCCCAAATATTGTTGCTAAAATGGATATTGATTCAGAAAGAACAAGTCAGGTCCTTCCTCACTAAATCTTCTGCTGTAGCCAAGACAAAAGAGTGCCCTTTCCCTACTTCATCATTGAAGCAATAAAGTCATCATCACAAAACTGTGGTAGCCATGTCTCCACTCTATGAATAAAGTCAGAAAATGAAGATGACTACCATAATGGTCCCACTGTAAATCCCAAAAGTCTTCCCAAATTTATGTAATTCTGGAAGGTGTTCCTTTGAGTCTTTGCTGTACTTTAGTTTCTTCCAATAAATTCCCTTTGTTGTTTAAGTCAATTTGCACTCTGGTTCTGTCACTTGCAGTCAAAAGTGTCCTAATTAAACACTGAACTCTAGAGTTTCTTCTCCCATTTCCCAGTGGAGGTTAGCTAGATGATTTCCAAAGACACACTGGCTCCCTGCCTTCAGCTGACTACCTCTAAGTCATTTCATTGTTTTCAAAATCCAAACCCACCCTTAAGGGAAATAGTTTGACACTAACCGGCTATCCCAGGAAAGAAGAAAAGTCTTTTTTTTTTTTTAAATTTGTTCAGGCTGGGCCTTTTATTCCTGTGACTTATTCATCTTTATTTAAAAGCAAAACACAGATAACATGGTTGGAATAACTATAGTATACCAATGACTACATTCGAAGGGGTAGAATTCATTTCCATTGATTTGCTATCTTGTTGATTAAATTTGACTTAAAATTGAAGATTCTGAAACCAATATTACCCTATATGTTAACTAACTAGAATTTAAATAAAAACTTGAAACAAAAAAATTAAAAAATAAAGTTGAAGGAAAAAAAGACATAAATCAAGACAACACATTAGGTGCATTTTATATTTTATTCTTTTTCATCCCTCTTCTTTCTGTGTATGTATGCGCATGTATGTATCTGTATTTATAAGTACGTAGATATGTATATAATTTTTACATTTTTCTTACTTTAGGTATACACTCTTTCACTTTAAATTTGTAAGTATTAACCTTTAAGCACCTTTCTAGAAATCACTCAACTAAAATTAACTATCCCTATTTAAATCTTTTCAAGCTCTTACAAATTATTTCTAGATTAAAAATATTTTTCTAATTTCTTCTCTTTAGTTACTGAAACATGTTATTATATGTATACGTTGAACTTTGGAACAGATTTTTTAAATTGTGATAGAAGTTTAACATTGTCAGCTTTATCACTCATACTCTGATAAAAATGTCCTTTGGGTTTTCACACTTCTAAAATTTCCCTTAAGATGCTTTAACTTCATTATAAGACTCTTCTATCAACAACTCTATTTCTTGACCACTTTGTCTTAGATACTAACCATATCAACAGGTTCTAATTATCCTTGTTAACACTTATTTCTTTGCCTTCCAGGGACACTGTCATAATGTGGGTGGAGTGCATTTTGCTTACAATGCATCTCAACTTTCTGTCATGCAAGCTGCATCTACTTATCTATCAATTTCCTATTTATTTGAATTACAGACAGCTTGCATTTGAAAAACAGAAGGTACTATATATAAAATACATTTTTCTCAGTATGAGCATTAAACCACCTCCATAGCATAAACAGAAAATTACTGGATGGGATTTAGTTAAAAAGAATCAAGAGTGAGATTCAGTAAATGCACAAGGGGCTAACACTTAGGAGAAAAAAATAAACAAAAGAAGAGTAACAGTATACTTAGAGGCATATGTAGCCTAGATCTCTGCCTTGTGGAATAAAAAATAGTGGGGGCGCCTGGGTGGCTCAGTGGATTAAAGCCTCTGCCTTCAGCTCAGGTCATGATCCCAGGGTCCTGGTATCGAGCCCCACACCGGGCTCTCTGCTCAGTGGCAAGCCTGCTTCCCCCCTCTGTATTCCTGCCTCTCTGCCTACTTGTGATCTCTGTCTGTCCAATAAATAAATAAAATCTTTAAAAAAAATAGTTTATAGGCTCCTCATCCCTTACCCAATTAAGTCAAACTTTTAAGCAAGGTACTGAGTCACTGACATAAACTTCCTTTCTCGTTCAATCTCCTACTGAACCCAATCTCAGTCAAACTTCTTTTTTTTTTTTTTTAAAGATTTTATTTATCTATTTGACAGAGAGAAATCACAAGTAGATGGAGAGGCAGGCAGAGAGAAAGAGAAGGAAGCAGGCTCCCTGCCGAGCAGAGAGCCCAATGCGGGACTCGATCCCAGGACCCTGAGATCATGACCCAAGCCGAAGGCAGCAGCTTAACCCACTGAGCCACCCAGGCGCCCCTCAGTCAAACATGCTTTATGTTTTCTTTCCTGTTTATCTTTGTTAATGTGGTCCCATTTTCCAGAAACATTTCCCTCTGCCAAACTGCCAGACTGCAGAAATATCTACAAGTTTACCTTTACAGTATTTTGATACTTTCTCTATATTCAAACATGCTTGCCTGAGATTAAAAAATGAGAATGAAATGGAAAGAAAGCAAGAAAAGTGAAATTTTAACACTAGTAACACTTGGTGTCTTTCTTACTGAATTAGATACATTGTACTTTGTAGTAGAAGTTGGTATATAAGCCTTATCTCATATCATATGATCTATTCATTATTTTTTCTTTTTTTTTCCAAAGACATTTAAGATTACTTATATAAAATAAATAACTTTTATTTTATCTTATTTTATTTAGTTATTATCTTATTTATTTATTTATTTATTTTACTAAATAGATGAGAGCCTTTCAGGGGAAGTATAGATATGAAAGCCTAAATCTTATTCCTCCTTTTCCACTGAAATTATCCAGAGTAATAGAATGGGAGAAAATAGAGGAAGAGGGCTATCATAGATGGGAAAGGATACCATCTATATGACCCAAATATTCCTAAGAAACTCTTTCAGATCGAATACATGTGAGTCTAGTTAAACTGTGATTACCAAGGACATTTGAGACCGCTCCTTGCTAAAATTTATCTAGTTCATTAGACAAATGGAACAGGCTGCCTTGAGAAAAAGAAAACAAAATCTACTGATCAAAAGGAACAGTATTGCAGACAACAGTGGGTTTGATTATTTCATCTGGATTCTTTGCTTCCCAAATCGGCTCTTACAAAATCAGCACTAAAGCAGACCTGTGTTCACAGAGCAGGTATCTGCATCATAAAACCAGCACAGGGACATGCACTAGCATACCTCTAACTTGTTGTAATGTATACAGACAGGTAGGGCTTAGAAATGAGAGTGGGGATGGGGCCCCCGGGTGGCACAGTCAGTTAAGCATCCACTTGGTTTTGGCTCAGGTCATGATCTCATGGGTCCTGAGACTGAGCCCTGTATGGGGCTTTGTGCTCAGCGGGGAGCCTGCTTAGGTTTCTCTCTGCCCCTTGCTTGGTTCTCTGTCTCTCTTTCTCAGATAAATAAATAAATAAATATTAAGGGGGAAAAAAAAAAGAAGAAGAAGTGTGGGTGGACACTGAGGCAGAAGGAGACCACACTATTTAGGTAAACATTTTTTGCTGCTATGTATCAGTAGCATGTCAAAGATTTTCTTCAATATCTATACATTAGTCACCCAAAGAGAAAGCAGTGTTGTGAATAACAAAAATAGAAAGGATCCTATGAAAAGTCAATTAGTGGGTCTGTTTTGGAGGGCCAGGACAAACATAAATATGGGTAAAAATAAGGATATACAGCATTATTATCAATGAATGAGACAAAACAGAAGGGATGTGCTGAAGAGTCCAGCTGGTAATGCCCACTTTTGTACAGTTTGATGGTTGTAGTTTGGCTTCCAAGGTAGCAGACTTGGTCATGCCAATTAAGTCATACAGATTCATGGTCAAGATCAAGTGAAAATATTTCCATCGGCCATGAGGGTAATAAAAGAAACTGCTCCTACTTTATCTATATCAAACATCAAGACTCTACATACTTCTACTCTAACAGAAGTGAGTAAACAAAAACAATAAACAAGTTGGTGCCTATACCTAAAAACTGCAAAATACGTGAAGGTAAACATAGCAGTCTGGTTATGGTAGGAAAATATTTTCTAAAAATACTTAATACAGGAAGGAAAGAACATTTGGTACTAAAAACTTTGCTTTATATAAAAAAATCAATAAAATATATCCCTCTGAAATAAGATAAAGTTGAGAGAATAAGGAAATAGTGCTGAAGTACACGACATACTTGCTTCTCCTGTAGTCATCCATTCTTTGTAGCTATACTTTGCATTTCTATCTCCATCTTCCTTCACTCTCAGCTCTACTCAGCCATTTACTTTCAGGGAAGCTAATTCTATCCTTGAGTATAGGCATGTGGCTGATGCTTCAGGCCTGACTTTACCAAAACAATTTTATGTCCAGGATATAGATGCTGTTTTGGGTGGGCTGAGGGCTGGCTTCATAGCGGGCAACCTGTGCAGTTACATAGGGTCCCTGTTTGCAGATGGGGCTTGCACTAGGCCTAATGCTCTGTTATTGCCATCTTGCAATTCTTAATTCTATATTTGAACTTGTGTTTTACAAGTGAAGTCAATGAGACAATGAAGCATGCGCAGGAGCAGAGGAGATACCTGCTCTTAAGTGTGGCTGCCACTAGTTGAATATAGCATTTGCAGGGGCTTATGGGCTGAGCACAGAATGCCAGTGGTACCATGATGTGTGGGAGTTCAGCAAGTCTCAAATTTAGTACAAGGTGTTTTCTATCTGCAATTGAGTGAGAACACTGACAGCCCCAAGAGACCATGCTTTCCATTTAAACCAGACTTTGCTCCAAACGGAAAGAAGGCAGAGGAGTTCTAAGAAATGATTAAGTATGGGGTGCCTGGGTGGCTCAGTGGGTTAAAGCCTCTGCCTTTGGCTCAGGTCATGATTCCAGGGTTCTGGGATTGAGTCCCGCATCGGGCTCTCTGTTCAGCAGGGAGCCTGCTTCCTCCTCTCTCTCTGCCTGCCTCTCTGCCTCCTTGTGATCTCTGTCTGTCAAATAAATAGATAAAATCTTTTAAAAAATAAACAAATAAATAAATAAAATAAAAAGAAATGATTAAGTAACCCATCATTTCTTTTCTCATTCATGTAATTTCTCTTATTAGCCAACCACTTACATTAAAATGATGATAGAGAAAAAGAAATTAGAAATATAGAACAAGACTTTCAGTCCTTTCCTTTCTTCCTTATGAACACACTGAAGGTAGAGTAAGGGTACAGTGTATATATAGAAAGAGCAAGGGAAAAAAAAAAAAAAAACGAGAGAGAGAGAAAGAGAGAAACCAACCAAGAAACAGACTCTTAACTACAGAGAACAAACTGATGGCTACCAGGAGGGATGTAGGTAAGGGGATGGGTGTAATAGGTGATGGGGATTATGGAGCATACTTGGGATCAGCAGTGGGTGATGTATGGAAGTGCTGAATCTCTTTATTGTACACCTCAAACTAATACAACACTGTATGTTAACTATACTGGAATTAAAATAAAATGAATTTTTAAGAGATTAAAAAAAGAACTAAAACAAAAACATTGGCTTTGTGCAAGTTTTGACAGTACTGGTAAGAATAAAATATGTATGCAAATACCACCTAGAAATTATGCAGCTTTGGTGATTCTGCATCAGTTAAATACTATTCTATTTTCATTGAAGACTGGCATTGCACAATATAATGATGAATGGTAAAAATGCTTACTAATAATTTGTAATTTTATTTTTGTTTACATAGAATCACATTCAATAGCAAATATAAATCACTGTGACAAATCAAGTAAAGACTATCACACTTAATAGCATTTTAAAATGACTTCTGAGCTCTTCCTTTTCATTTTGCACTGAGCCCCTCAAATTACATATCCAGTATTCGGTAGGGAAGCATATAATCCAACTTGGGACAAGAAGATTGTAGATGATATTTGCTAAGAGCCACCAAGAAAAATGTTTCTTTGCCTTCTGAGTGTTTCTAGAAGAGACGCAACTTCTCTCTACTTGGATATATAGCTGTAGAAATATTGGGAAGTACTGAGACCCTAACTAGGGTTTACCTTTGGATGAAAGTTACACTATTGGAGGGTAGGAAAGAAATAAGGCTCTTGCATCATTTAATAACACCAATAAATACCTGTTGAATGGAAGACTAAATGAAGTCAATAAATCTTAAAAAGACTGAGTAGGATTTTTAAAAATACAATTCATTAACTGCTATTGTATAAGACTTAGATGAAAAGAGCTAGATATAAGTCAGAGTAATCTAAAAACAGAACTAGGAAAAAATTAGAAAATAGTGTGCAGAAGATAAAATGGTTACCAGAATCAGAAATTGCATTAAATAATAAAAAGAAAAATCCACAAGCTGGATAAAGCAAATCAATATTGCAAATAACCCCGAAGTGCTATCTGCAGATGCAGAGAATGGCACAAATTTAAAACAAGAGAAGGTTGATACAAAGGGTAGGTAACAGTTATCCAACATATTTATGATACCTTTTCTAACAATAAACTAAAATATTCTAAGGGCAAGAAATATCCAAATCCTTTCAAAAGAATTCATCAAGTTATAAGCAAAATTAGTAAAATAGGTTAGCACTTGAAAAAACCTGGTGATATTTTACATTTCAAGAAGAAAGAAAGAATGTGCAAGCCTCAAAGCAGAGAAAACAGATTATCTTCAAAAGAAGTAAAATCCAGCTACTCAGATTTCCCTTGCCAATAGTAAATGTCAGAAAACAGTGGAGCAATATAAAAATAGTCTTGAGGAAAAGAGTTACGGTTCAAGATTCCTAAGCTCAGCCAAGTTGTGATTAGTATGTGAAGTCAACACAAACATACCCTTCCATATATCAGACTCAGAAAGCTTTCTATCCATAGACTTCCTAAAAAATATTTTTCAAAAATGCAACTGAGCTGACCTGACAATGAATCAATATAACCGTGTCCCCAAGTTCTTTAAACTTTAGGATTACCCTTCCTATTAATGCTACATATTTTTGGAGATTCAACCTAAAGAATGAGGAGGGAAGATAATGTTCTCCCAAATATTTCTTAGGATCCAAAGGATCTGTTTGTTAACTTACTCCCTTTGAACTGTAGCTCTTGTGATCTCTTTACCATAACTACATGGTATCCCAGATTTTGGCAATCTGATTTATTTCAAAATATGAATACATTTTTTTTTAAATTTCCCAAGCTTCTGCCAGCATAAGATGATTACTCAAATGTAGTAACTAATAAAATTTACTGAGGACTTAAGGGCTTCATAAAAGAAAGACAACCCAAAAAGAAAACCTAAGTGAAATAAGTCAAACAGAGAAAGTCAATCACTGTATGGTTTCACTTACTTGTGGAACATAAGGAATAGCATGGAAGACATTAGGAGAAGGGAAAAATGAAAGGGGAGAAATCAGAATGGGAGATGAACCATGAAAGACTATGGATTCCAGAAAACAAATGGAGGGTTTTAAAAGGGAGTGGGGTGGGGGAATGGGTGAGCCTGGTGATGGGTATTAAGGAAGGCACAGATTGCATGGAGCACTGGGTGTTAAACGCAAACGGTGAATCATGAAACACTACATCAAAAACTAATGATGTCCTGTATGGTGACTAACATGACACAGTAAAGAACAAAACAAAAACAAAAACAAAAAAAAGAAAACCTACAATCCACATAGATATCTGTTCCTAAATTCCATTGTCCAGTCCCCACAGGATCTGTGTCCCAGGCCTGCTCCTATGTTGCTAGGAATCTTCTCACCACAAATATTACCCTAAAATCTGTTCTTACTCTGCATGTTGTAAGGCTCAGCCCCTCTCTCACTTTATATTTTAATCTAGAAAATCAAAATATCAGTTAACAATTATGTCAGTACCTAAAGACAGCTATGCTTAGTGTTTATTATTCATTCATTCAATCATAAAATAATTTTTACTTTTGTTTTTCTATCTTGCCCTTTATCTTCCACAGCCTTCTTTTGGCCCAGACAGTGAATCAATATTTTTTTCTCCAAACAGTAAAAGTGTCCTTACCAAATAAGTATATTTGTATTTAGACCTTTAGAAGTAACACACACCCTGCAGGTTCCTAATTAGATTTTCTTTACTGAGCTCAAAGTTACCTGTACAATTCTTTGTTGTGGCTCATGTTCAAAACACCTCTGCTTTTACAGTCTTCCAAGAGAGTACATAAATTAAAAAAATAAATAAATTACCAAACATATCTGAATTCTACTCTACTTTGGCAATGTGATCCAAAGAAGATATTTCTCCCTACCCTAATAAACTATAAGAATAAAGGTTCTTCTTTTATCATCCATTATAAAGAATTCAAGAAAGTTTATAGTATTTTAACTATTTTTGTCATTATAAATAATGCTGGCACAAAGAATTCATTTTATTTCTTTGCATTGATAAACAGAGAACACAGATTTAAGTTTGTAGTTTTAGAACTACTAGGAAAAAGGATGTATATTTTTCAGTAGAGAAAAACAAAGGAAGCGTGATCCTTAGCAAATACAGAAACATCAAGAGACCATTATAAACAAAAAGGACAAGGTAAGATGACGTATCAGCTATAACAAAAATCTTCCAAATAGGGTAAAAATTAAAACCCACTTTTGGCCTGTTTGTGTCTATTATAGTAATAATCAGTAAGGAACAAAAAAGAAAAAAAAAAAACCACAAACAAGAAAAATAAGTAGGAAAACGACCTAAACTATAATGTATCTGCATTAGGAATATGTAGCAGTTAAAAAGAATTTGGTTATATTACATATTCTATGCATTCAAACTGGAATGTTCTTTAAGCCATAGTAAATTAAAAATCAAAGTATGATATCTATGGCATACTTTTACTTATTTCAAAAAAACCCAAAACTGTGTATCTCATATGTACAAATATATGTAAGCAAATGTATATAGAATTTATATCCCTTTCAGAGAGATGACAGATGTTATGTCTAAAGAGGGGACTAGAACTAAGTGGGATTCAAGGGGGCTTTCATTGGATATGCATTGTTTTTATTTTTTACAGAGATAATATGAGTATATATATATATATATACACACACATATATATATGTATATATAGATGAGTATATTTAAACTTAGAATACATTAAACATTTTTAAATAGAAACAACAATGCCTTTTATTGCTTGAATTAGAAGACTCATTATTTTAAAATGTTATTGTTTCTTCCAAATTAATTTATAAATTAATGCAATTCCAATCCAAATAATAACATGACTTTTTGTGTTACATTTACATTGTTTCTATTTTTTTTTAACTGTTAAAAATGTCTGTAAATTATTCTCATTGACCCTTGACTCTGGAGAGAGGACTCGACAATGAATTCTCTAACATGGAACTTCAAGCATAATATTACCCCAATAGGAAATCTTCTTTTCATGCTCAAACAATAGCTGCTCCTGTGACAAATGGAGGAGGTGTCTTTTTCTCAAACTATCTATTGTTATAGATGAAACTTTGTGCTAAGCAAGCATCTTTATTTCTTTGGTACAAATTCTGTGCCTTTCACTAGTAGGTGGTTTGTTTTATTTTTTAATTGTCTGTATTGTTTTCAACAATTCAAAGGGTATGTTTTCTCTTCCCACATCAATTTTTCATCTCTATTTTCATTTAGAAGCAAAAGAATATATTTTATCCCACTCAGTAATTTTCTGGATACATAGCAATAAAGTATGTTCTCTCACTTAGTACTTCTAAGAAATATAGGCAACATAACTGAATCAAGAGATTTGGTGAAAAAAGCAGTAGGTCTTATCTTTCTATTAAAGAAGTAGAATGACCATTTGACTGATGAACTGGGGAGAACTGATCCTGTGCCATGATATCCAGGGAATGTTAAGAAGAATACTAGTGAAATAAGTCAAGCAGAGAGAGTCAATTATCATACGGTTTCACTTATTTGTGGAGCATAACAAAAAGCATGGAGGACATGGGGAGTTAGAGAGGAGAAGGAGTTGGGGTAAATTGGAAGGGGAGGTGAATCATGAGAGACTATGGACTCTGAAAAACAATCTGAGGGGTTTTAAGTGGTGGAGGGTGGGAGGTTGGGGTACCAGGTAGTGGGTATTATAGAGGGCATGGATTGCATGGAGCACTGGGTGTGGTGAAAAAATAATGAATACTGTTATGCTGAAAATAAATAAATTAATTTAAAAAAAAAAAAAAGAAGAAGAAGAAGAAGAATACTAGAAAGCAGACATGGGTTCAGGTCCAAGATGGTGATGTAGGAAGATCCTGAACCTACCTCCTTCCAGGAACACATCTACAGCTACAAATGGAACAATTTCCTCTAGAAAAAAAAAGAATAGGGAGAGCTGAGAAATGATCTTGCCATAATTTCCCCCACCATGCCATGTGGCCCTTAAGTATTGCACCTGAGAGACATCTCCAAAATGTTTGGCTTTGAAGACCATCAGAACTTGCACCCCAGATATCCATGGTCTTTGGTGAACTGAGGTGAGGGATGGCTATTAAAGGGCCCATTCACAGATTCACTGGTCCTAGGGCTCAGTGCAAAAGCAGCCCTTTGAAAACCCAGACTTTATGTGAAAGAGGCTCACTTACTAATTTTAAACCATCAGACAGAGGCAGAGGGGATACTCTTTGGAAAGAGGCTGATGGATGCCAACTTTGCACTTCCTGTCTGCCTTGTTAAAGCTGGTGGGTGCCATCTCTTTTCCCCTTTCCTCTTTTTGGCAGGTGCTGTCATCACTGTCCCCATTTATATCCCTCCAGATGGAGGGAACTATCCTAACACTCTCCCTTGCCACACTACAGATTGCCAGTGTCTCCCAGAAAGGAGCTTATATATTCATCTGGAACCCCAGTTAATATGATGGCTGCCCAGGCCAGACCTTCAGATTTCCTGGTTCTGGTGGCCACTGGAGCTTACACTTATGGTCCCACAGGACTGTATGTATTTGCATGTTTTATTTAAATAAATTTTTATTCAAGTATAATTAACATGTGGTGTTAGTTTCAGGTGTACAATATAATAATTGAACAGTTCTATACATTCTCAGAGCTCATCAAGGAAGTATACTCTTAAACTTCCTTTTTGAGAGGCAGGAGAGGTAGAGAGAGAATCATAAGCAGGCTCCACCTCCAGCACAGACCCTGATGTCCTGATGTGCGGCTCAATTTCACAACCCTGAGATCGTGACCTGAGCTAAAATCAATAGTCAAATGCTTAACTGACTGAGCCACCCAGGTTCTCCAAGATAAGTGTACTCTTAGTTATTATTTACATTCTTTAAAAGCTGCTTCCTGCGAATCTGGCTTCCAATCAGCCTGAATCTAGGTGCTGACTGAGCTCCTCTTTGAGACACTGACTGGTCTTGGTACACCCTAAATTACTGGGAGTTATTAAAAATAAAAAAGGCTGCTTTGACAACTGCAAACTCTTTAGAGACAACCAAGAGCTATGATAGGGTTGAACTGTAAGGTTCATCTCCTACATGAGGTTACTTTAAGACTAGGAGAGATGGCTATTTCATCTAATGCATAAAAAACAACAGAGTCAAGCAAACTGAAGGAACAGAAGAGAATGTTCCAAAAAAAAATTAACAAGATAAAATGGAGGCTAGGGGGTGGAACTTAATGAACAGATAAGTGATTTACTCAACAAAGAGATTCTCTCATGCTCTTATAGTCAAATGTTGGTTGGAATTTAGTAATCTGAAAGACTAAAGAGTCCAAAATGGTCAATGATTTGATGGTTGATGTTGGCTTTTGTCAGCTCAACAAGAGCATCTACATGGCCCTCTCCAGTATGGCAGTTTCAGAGTAATTGGGATTCTTCCATAGTGGCTCAGAGACTCAAGCACAAGTATTCTAGTAACGAAGGTGAAAGCTGCATCACCTTTTTTGACCTAGGCTTGGAAGTCATTCAACATCACTTCTGTTATATCTTGTAGTTTGTATCTCATAGTCTGTAATCTTATAATCTTTGTATCTAGACTCAGTGGAAGAAGACATAGATTCCACCTCTGCATGGGAAAAGTGTCAAGGTTGCAATGTGGGAGAGCAAGTGTGATAGGAGATACTTAGTCTTCTTTGGAAAATGTGATCTACAGAAGGCCATCATCTGGCTACAAAAAGTCATATATTTCACCTGTCATATATGAATAAAGATAATTTTACTCCCTTTCCTATCTGGATGTATTTTATTTCTTTTCCTAGGTTAGTTGCACTAGCTAGAGTCAGTAGTACAATGCTGAATGGCAGTGATGAGAGTAATATCCTTGTCTTGTTCCTGATTTAAGGAAGAAAATAGTCATTCTTTCACCATCTATGTGAAACAACAACTATGAAGTTTGGTTTTTTTTTAAGATTTTATTTGTTTGGGGGTGCCTCAGTGGGTTAAAGCCTCTGCCTTCGGCTCAGGCCATGATCTCAGGGTCCTGCGATCAAGCCCCGCATGGGGCTCTCTGCTCAGCGGGGAGCCTGCCTCCCCTTCTCTCTCTGCCTACTTGTGATCTCTCTCTATCTCTATCAAATAAATAAATAAAATCATTAGAAAAAAAAAGATTTTATTTGTTTGTTTGTCAGAGAGAGAATGAGGGTGAGCATAAGCTGGGAAAATGGCAGGCAGAGGGCCAAGAAGGCTCCCAACTGAGCAAGGAGTCTGATGGGGGACTCAATCCCAGGACCCTGGGATCATGACCAGAGCTGAAGGCAGACGCTTAACCAAATGAGCCACCCGGATGCCCCAAGTCTGATGTTTATTAAACATAAATTAGCAGGTTGAAAAATTTCTACTTCATTTGCTGAGAGATGTTGTAGCTTTTAATCAGTAATGGATGAGAAATTTTTGTCAAACACTTGATCCTTCTTTTAAGATAATCACATGATTTTCCTCTTTTAATGTACTATAGTAAATTACATTAATTGATTTTCAAATCAATTATACTAACCTGATTTTCCTAAGATAAACCAACTAGGTCACATATAATCCTATACGTATATTGTTAGATTCCATTTACTAAGATTTTTATAAAGAGTTGTGTTCATATTCATGAAGAACAATGGAATGTAGTCTTTTTTCCTGTATTTTTCTGTTCTTGGAATAAGCCTAACGCTCCCTGTGGAATGAGTTGGAAAGTACTTATTCCTTTTCAATTTTCTGGAAGAGTTTGTGTAGAATTGATTTTATTTCTTCCTTGATAGAATTAGAAAGTAAAGCCATTTGGGCTTGAGCCTTTATTTTCTCTCTCTCTCTCTCTTTTTCTTTTTTTTGGAAGGATTTTATCTACAAATTAAAATTTTTAAAAATAGATATTATCTATTGGGGCATATATTTGTCAAAAGAACTTTGGTAGTGTGTCTTTAAAGCAATTTATTTCATACAACTTTTAAAATTAATTAGCATAAAGTTGTTCATATTATTTTATTATCATTCAATATCTGTAGTTATATTTATCACTTTTCTCATTCCTGATAATCAGTAATCTCCATTTTCTCTATTCTTATTTTTTTCTGGGATTTTAAGGCTTATGATTTTATTAATCATCTCAAAGAAGCAGCTTTTGATCTCATGAGTTTTTCTTTATGTCTTTTTTATTTTCTGTTTCATTCACATCATCTCTTCAGTTTTCTCATTTTCTTTCATTTGCTTATTTGAAGTTTAATTTGCTCTTGGTTTTCTAGTTTCAAAAAATGGGATGAGGTCATTGTTTTTAGACCATTGTTTTTCCTTCTGAGAATTATTTTACCGATATCCCACGAATTTTGACAGGTTGTTTTCATTTTCATTTAGATCAAACATTTTATAATTTTCCTTTGACCAATGAGCTATTTAGAAGTATTTACTTTTCAAATATTTGAGGATTTCCCAGATATGTTTTTGTATTGATTTCTAATTCGGTAACATTGTGGTCACAGAACAAACTTCATATCATTTGATTCCTCTTAAATGTAATGGAACTTATTTAATGGCCTGGAATATGAACTTAGCCAATGTTACACATGTATTTGAAAAAGTTCTGTTGTTGAGTGTATTGTTCTATACGCACCAGCTAGTTCTGGTTAGTTGATAGCATATTTCTGGTTGGTTGATCAAGTCTTTATACTTTTTTATTTTATTTCTATTTATCTCAATTATTGAAAGTGACCTGATATGTTTATGACTATAATTGGGATTTGTCTATTTCTGTTTCCACATCCATTAGTTTTGGCTTCATGCAGTTTGAAGATCATTTATTAGATATGTACAATAAGGATTATTACATTATGTAAATGAATCAATCTCTTATCATTATTACTCTTTATACCCTTGCTCATATCCACATTCTGACATCTACCTTGGCTGATGTTAATATAGCCACTGAAGGTTTCCTTTGTTTAGTGATAGCATAGTATATATATTTCCACCCTTTTATTTTTTTCTATGTGTGTCTTCATATTTAAAATGAACTGTAGATTCACAGTAAGCACATAAGTGTCTTTTAGAGTGGGGGCTAGGCAGATATGCATGAAGTGCCTCCCAACTTTTTAAAAACATGGTAAATTAAAGGGAAATAGTTGTTTTATTGATTCCTTCATCCTCTGGGCTGGTAGGGGATTGATAACTAAACATATTATAACCCAGAAAAGAAGCATGGGTTAAAACCTCTTAAATCAAGAAACTGTATGATTTCCATCTTAAATTATGAGAAGTCTGTTGCTTCCATTTCCTGAAACAAAGAAATCCAGAGACAAGGTTGTCGGGGAGAAGTAATAGAAACTGTGGAGTCTTTTATTTTGACCTCTACAAGAGACAGTAGGTTTTGTTTTTTTGTTTTTGGGTTTTTTCCCTCTATACAGGACTAGATAATAAATATTTAAGGATTTGCAGGCCATGCAGTCTGTGTAGCAAGACTCTCAACTCTGCAACTGTAATGTAAAATCATCCATAAATAACACCTCAGGAATGAGCTTAGCTGTGTTCCAATTAAACTTTACTTACGGTCACTGAAATTCAAATTTCACATAATTTTCACATGCCACAAAATATTAACCTTTAAAAAATTTTTTTTAACCTTTTAAGTATAGAATTCATTCTTAGATCAAAAAGGTAGTGGGTCAGATTTGCCGTAGGCTAGAGTTTGTGGACTCTTGCACTAAAATGGCAAGTTGATAGGTTTATATAATGATAAGGAATGACCATACATGAAGGACTACAGGTAGAGTCAGAATCAAAGACATAGAAAGATTATGACAAGATGGCTGTGAAAAGGGAGAGATGACATGGAAAGGAATGGAGACAAAGATTAGAATTCTTTGCAAATACAGTTTTCCCTATAAAACAGTAACTCAGAGTATCACATAGGTCTCTATGGCACTATACTTCTCTTGCTTCCCAGATGTCTCAACCTCTGCTCAGAGAAACCCTATCTCATGTACTCAAGAGATCACCTAGACTACCCTTTGTGATCTACAGACCAAATATCATAGTTGGCTTCATATTTTCTTTCTTTCAGCAATCTCTTAGGTAAAAAAATCAACTAGAGATAGTTCTAAAAGCTATGAATTTTAGTTCTCAAAAGATGGCAAGGATCATTCTTTTTTCCCCAGAGGACTTAGACATTTAACAGCTCACTAAAAAAAAATTTAAAGTCAGACAGTAAAGCAGACTTTTCTTTTAAATATAAATGTTTCTTTCTATCTAAGCCCTCAATTTCCATGCACTCTTCTTTCCCTGCTATCATTTGGCTTTAAGGGAAACTAAAGAAGAAAAAAGAGTTGAAGAAAACAGATTTGGAGTGTTGTATCTAGCAGGTGGCACAGAGTAGAAATAAAGAGGCCAAAATTACCAGATCATTCTCTATCTATGCCCCCTGCCCATATCCCCCAATTCGGCCTCATGATAAAGTCTAGTACCTTAAAATAAAGATGGAATGCTTTGGCCTTCAGATTTGATGGCACTATGTGTTCAGGTTTTTTAAATTAACAGCTAAACTCGTGGCCCTGGCGATTTTTAAAAATTATTAAATCATTTTTTTAGAAATACTGTAAATTTATTTAAATTTCTGTGTGTGCTGTGTGATATTTCTGGTTCTCTTTCACACTTAAAGCTCTCATTGAGAATAAAGCAGTTTTCAACATTAAACTGTAACATGATTTGGCATTTATATATCCTGTAGGAGAGAGTGAAACACTACCTGCTTTAAATTGTGATTTCTAGGAGGGTTTCTGGATATAGTAAAACCTCAGATACCAAAAAAAATAAAATAAAGATTTTGAAATTACCTTGCCAAGGCTAAAATTCATATGCCTATTTTTACTCAACACCAAATAAAGGTACCATTTCTAATCCAAGAACTTCACTCTGCTGTCTTCTAGCACATTGACATTTTCCACAGGCATTTCTTGTTTTACTTGATGTATTTTTTCTAGTTTTTCTTAATAGGATATATGAGAATTTTGGTTGCTAAATATTGATACCAAAAATTTTATATTATAGTTAAATTGTGGCTGGTCAGCACACTGTCAAAGGTGATTTACTATTTTCAAAGCTTTATTGTACTTGATTCTGATTAAAAAGTAATCTAAATAAAATTTCAAGAACAATTCAGAGAATTTTTTTAAGTTATACAATGAAGCAGAGCTCTGAATGTAGTATTAAACAGAACTTTTCCAATACTACAAGAGATCTCCATTGCCTTCCATATGTAGCTGGAAAAAGAACAGTTTTGGTCAAAAGACTTAATTTCCCTAAAACTAAAACATGCTGAAGGATAGTATGATTTCTCTAAGTGCTAAGTTTATTTAATTATTTTGAGGTATTTTGTAAATTATAATTCAACTCCAAATTAAAGTAACTCATCCCATTGTGTTTTCAACCGGAGGTCAAATTACATCTTTCATAATTATTTTGTATTCATAGGTTATTACTTTCTAAGATAACTTACTTGGTTTCAAAACAGAAAACATGGCTACACAGACATGATTACTATGAAAAGAAGATTTTTAAATATTTGATTTCACAAATTCATGAGAAGGCAAAATTTTCATTTCATTTTGGTTTTCCATTTGCTTCACTTAAATTTTCCCAAATTATGCCAAAACTACTTTCTGGTATTTTCATAAATGTCATTTCTGATATTTCAGGGATATCTGTGGTGTAATCTTTACTTTGCCCTACATTTTTTTTTCACGAAACATAAGCAAGAAGAATTCTCACTTTATAGGTAACATATACTTTACCCAGTGAAACATTCAACTGAAGGATGCTGCTAAAGTCAATAGCTTTGAAAGTTTAGAAGAAAATGATTAGAAACTGATATGAGCAAAACTAACAATATCAGAGTAATAAATTAGGATAAAATAACCAGATCTACCCATGCTTATTCTGCAGAACATCATCTCCTAACATTTACAAAAACACTCAACCTCTAGTCTTGGATTAAGTGACATGTCTGCATTTTACCACTTGTTTAGAATGGCCCGTTGGTTATATCATTTTCCCAGATGATTAGACTAAAACCCCCAAATCCAGTCTCAATAACAGCCCTGTTATTCCTATATATCCCATAATCCTAAAAGGAAACACAGAGGTAAAGGTTACAAAAGCGTTTTCTCTGCCACACCATGAAATCTGTCCTACTTGCAAGTGAAAAGGCTCCTGTAGGACCCTTTCTTGCCATCAAGAATCCAAATTAGCAACAGCTTGCAATGATAATCAGTTCATTTCAGTGTACTCAAAATGGGCTCATTATTATTAATTTTTGCCAACTCCCAAGCAATTCATGAACCATTTTTAGATTTTCAAAAAGCAGTTCATGAATCAGACAAAAAAAATTTAAAAGGAACCCATCCCACAATGAGATGATGACTCAGAGTCCTTTGCTGTAGCTGTGTCAACTGCCGAGCATCTGAAATCTGATGAGGATGGGGCTGATGGAGAAAAGGCCATGATGAGCATGAAACAATGTGTTGAATTTACATGTTAAAACTTCTTGTTGGTTTTGGCAATTTTTGCTGAGGATTATTGAGAAATCCATAACATCTGGATGTGGGGGAGAAGCTCCACTAAAATGATGAAGTTTATATTGGTCGACAAGACTATAAATGGAAAAGAAAGTAGTTTCTTAACACAGCTGTTTCCAATTTTGTTAACATTTTAGGCCAAATTCATTTGAAAAAAAGAAATAACATAAAACTCTAATGTTTGAGATATACTTTACAAGTCTGATTTAATGTACACATGCTGAAGACATTCTTGACTCAAACTAACATATCCAGAGGATGGACAAATGAACAAGTGGTCTAAGTCTAGGCCCTAAACCGCCTTTGAAATGGACACTGGCAAGCTATTTTGCCAAGAAATCTGGATTTCAAAGTCAAATAATCCCTTTAGGTTAATTTGTTTTTAAGTGAAAGAAAACCATCAGATTCCTGGCACTGTCTTATGTTTCAATACATATCATATCTCTCATGTCTTAAAATAACTAAATGGACAGATCATTAATTCAATTTCAAATGAATTAGATATTCTCTATTCTTCCCACTGACTGGGTGACTTCTTATTCATCACTTATTCTTTCTACAGTTTATTTTCTCCCTCTGTGAGATTAAAATTACATAAGAAGACAAATAAAATACATACAAACGTATTTTCTTGTGTTCTTGAAAGGAATACAGCATAAGACAAATATAATTTTATATATATATATATATATATATACACACACACACACACAAATGTACACATTCCTACAGATACAAATATATTTATTTAAATCAAAGCTTTCTTTGGCTTCCAAATTCTCATTTTCCTATTACTAGTTTTCTGACATCTCTTTTTTCATATTTTAGCAGAAAAACTATGGCAAACATTAAAAACTTCTCTATTCCATTTTCTCTTTGCCTCTTATTTCCTTCTTTTCCTCTCCTTTCACTTTTTCTTCTACTGCAGCCTTCAAACACCTTTCCAGTTTCTTACACGAAGAACAAAAGCAAAATAGAAAGCTCAAAGACAAACAGGCTTTCCCATGATTGTCACTTATGAATCTGTGAAGTCATTATGCAGTTGAATAAAATGGGAGCAGCATCTTTGTAAAATGTTCTATTAGCTTGTTGATTCTTTTTGGCTAGAGATGACTCTTAAATATTGATGACAATTATAATCTACTTCCTATGCTTTTTTTTTTGGAATTCAAGATTTGGTAGCGGCATGAACATACCAATATCAGATAGATTTGTTAATTCTCCTTGACATAAGTAAAGTCTGGGATAGCAAGATGTTTTAAAGATCATCAACAATATGATCAATACAGATTGCCAAAATCAATTCTGGAGTCTGACTCTGCCTGCTGTGAGCAGTTGTCACAATGTTCTTTGAGAAAATTGGCAAGAAATGATAAGGATTCTGTCAACAGACACCCATCAATAGAAAATAATCTCCTGAAGAAATATTGCACTCTTTTTGCCTTTTCCTTACAAACAGGTCATAAATAAGTAAAGTCTGATTGAACCTTGCAATTAATCAAGATCTTATATATAATCTTTGTTATAAACAGATTAAAAAAACATTAAGTAGGAAAATGTATTTCTCAATTTATAGAGTACTTAAGAACTCAGAAGCAGTACCTGCTATATGAAATGTATTTGAAGTCTTTATAAATAATTTTTGAATTCAGTGAGATCCCTTCTATAGGTATGAAGTTTAACAGTTTAGGTAGATTGTTGATTGACTTTGATGAGTATCATTTTTTCCTTGAATTTCATAGGTTTACCACACCTAAAAGTAGCTAGGTATTTGGTTGACTATAGCATTTCTGGTTTCACAGTTTTGTTTTGTTTTTTTAATTTTTCAGTTGAGACCTAAGGATCCTAGGAGTTTATGAGTGTCTCCAGTATACCTGTGAATTTCCTAAACTGAGTAAAATGTGTGTGTGTGTGTGTGTGTGTGTGTGTGTGTGTACATAGATATACTGCTAACCAATTGTTAGAAATCCTAACAATTGGCTGATATACCAAGGCATCTATGAATTTCTTTTAAAGGAAGGGAGGGAGGGAGGAAGGAATGGAGAGAAGGAAGGGGAGAGGAAAGAACAAAGGAAAGAACAACAGAAAACAGTTATCTGGAACAAAATGATTTTTTAAAAATTGTATCTTAACCCTACCTAGGCATTTATTTATTTAAAAAATAAATGTTTATTGAGGACCTATTATGTGCCACCACTGAACTATAACAATAACAAAAAACTCCACACTTAAAGAACTTATATCAAGTGACAGGAGAAAGACAATAAAGCATGTCAAGTTTTATGTGATGCAAGTCTAACATATAACCCTCCAATAACTTTATCCATTTTTCAACTATGGTATTAGGAAAGAGTATAAAATTGTTATACACATAAAGAGGATTTCTTTTTTAGCAAATACTTTCTAATATCCTCTAACAATTCTATAACAATAGAATCAATGCCTTGTTTTAAAGAGTAGCCTCTTTTCCTGGGCACTACTGACATTTGAGCCAGATAACTCTGTTATGAGGAACTGTCCTAAGTATTGGTTTAGTGGCAATCCTCGTCTGTTCCCACTAGATGCCAGTAGCATCCCCATCCCCAGTTGTTACAGATGAAAATGTCTCTAGAAATTGCCAAATGTCCCCTGGGGGACAAAAATCACTCCTGTTGAGAACCATTACTCTGAAGGATGCACTGTCAATAGTTCAAGTCGATGGCAAGGTATGTAGTGATAAGTGGAATGTTTTAATTGTCATGTCTCAGAATATCACATGTCTCAGAGAGAATTCAATCTTGAGGGAATCAAATCTGGAATCCATCAGTCTATAAAACATATACTAAAAATACATAACTTGTCCTTGAAGGAAGTTTTTTTCTCTCTTTCCCATTTTCTTTTTCTTCCTATTTGCTTACTTAACTTTTGCCTGATTTACTTCCACACCCAAGTTCATAGAGTCACAGTCATTTTCTTAAACAAATCGGCTTTGTAACAGTAAAATCTAGCTGTTTAAAATGTAACTAATATTGGAGATACTTACCTAAAGAAGAATTTGTAAGTAGTATATAGAAATGCAAAAAAAAAAATAACTAAAAAAGTAAACTTAAACAAAGATGGATATAGATTTGTTGATATTTTTCTTTCTTTGAAGATTAAAATTTCTAGTTATTTCAGAAATTCTGAGCATAGCAATATCAGCCTCTTCTGACTGTCACTGTCAACCTTGTAATGGAAACACCTCACCTTCATTTCCAGAAAAAAAAACAAACACAAAAAAATGATGCAGTGTTAAAATGAGTAGAGGAAAATGAAGAGAGACCACTTAAGAAAAAATAAACTACTGGGACTGCATCAAGATAAAACGTTTCAGCACAGTGAAGAAAACCATCAACAAAACTAAAAGGTAATCTAAGGAATAGAAGATACTTCAAATGATATATCTGACAGAGGGTTAGAATCCAAATATACAAAGAACTTATAAAACTCAACACCCCAAGACAAACAATCCAATTAAAAAATGGGCAGAAGACATGAACAGGTATTTCTCCAAAGACGACATATAGATGGCCAACAGACATATGAAAAGATGCTCAAATTCACTCATTATCAGGGAAATACAAATCAAAACTACAGTGAGATATCACCTGACAACTATCAGAATGGCTAAGATCAACAACACACAAAAAAACAGGTGTTGGTGAAGATGTGGAGAAAGGGGAACCCTCTTACACTGTTGGTGGGAATGCAAACTGGTGCAGCCACTCTGGAAAACACTATGGAGTTTCCTCAAAAAGTTAAAATAGAACTATCATATGATCCAGCAATCACACTATTATGTATTTTCCCAAAGAATACAAAAATACTAATTCAAAGGGATACATTCCCCTGCCCACCCCCCACTGATGTTTACAGTGGCATTATCTACAATAGCCACGTTATGGAAACAGCCCAAGTGCCCATGGACTGATAAATGGGTAAAGAAGATGTGGTGTGTACACACACACACACACACACACATACACACAGGAATATTACTCAGCCATAAAAAAATGAAATCTTGCCATTCACAATGACATGGTTGAAGCTAGAGTATTATCCTAAGTGAAATAAGAGAAACACAAATACCAGATAATTTCATTCTTATATGGAATTTAAGAAACAAAACAAATAATCAAAAAGAAAGAAGAGAAAGAGAGAGAGGGAGGCAAACCAAGAATCAGACTCTTAACTATAGTGAACAAACTGATGGTTACCAGAAGGCAGGTGGATGAGGAGGATGGGTAAAATAGTGACAAGAATTAGGGAGGGCACTTGTGATGAGCACTGGGTGATGTAAGCAAGTGTTGAATCAATGAATTGTACACCTGAAACTAATATTACACTGTATGTTAACTAACTGGAATCTAAATAAAAAACTTGAAGCAAACAAACAAAACACAACAAAGCAAGAGAGATCATATCTTTTACATGGGTGACAATAAAAATATACATTTGAAAAAGAAATTTTAAAAAAAGAATAGAGGCAAGGCAAAGAAAGAAGGTAGGCAAACAGGAGATGAAAAAAAACTAGATGTAAAATAGGAATAAAGAGTTCAGGAAGGAAGTAAATGGAAAAAAAATTTTTTAAGGAGGAATAAATGGAAGCTAGTAAAGAGAAAGAATAGAAAACTGTATTCACAGAAGAAAAATGAGTTTCTAAAGCAGTAGGCTACATAAATTTACTACTGGTTTCCATTCTGATTTGCAAACGGATGCTTAGAAATTGACCCTAGAAGGACACTCCAAACACATATAAGACTGACATTGAACAGGACCATGATTCTTTTTTGATTCAGGCAAGGCCTGTCCAGCTACTCAAAGTAAATGACAGTCTTTATAGACTCTGTCTATAGTCTAATTTATCAGTACCTTCCCACACACATTCAAATACCGTGTCAGCTCTGTTCACTATCCAGAAGAATTGATTCACCCTCTTTTTAAACTTGTTATTGTTCCTTAGAGTTAAATTCACTTTTTTGAGCAGCCATATGACATTTTTTTTACTCACAAATTCTTTTTTTTTTTTAAGATTTTTATTTATTTATTTGACAGAGAGAGAGATCACAAATAGGCAGAGAGACAGAGAGAGAGAGAGATGAGGAGAAGCAGGCTCCCCGCTGAGCAGAGAGCCCTATGTGGGACTCGATCCCAGGCCCCTGGGATCACGACCCGAGCCGAAGGCAGAGACCCAACCCACTGAGCCACCCAGGCGCCCCTTTACTCACAAATTCTTATTGCAGAGTCATAACCCAGGTCTTCTCCTTGTACTTTTTTATCCTGTATACCCCTTATATTTTGACCAAACAAAATTAGGATTAGATTCCAATGCAGGTTTTATAATTACCTATATTGGATTAGATACATTACTCAAGGCTGTTCAGTTATTCTGTTCAGACTTCATCATTCAAGGCATTTGCAATTCATCCTGATTTTATATAACCTGCAAATTTGAACAGAGTGGCAGGCACAATTGTTTTTTGCCTAACAGTCCTTCTGTCTCCTTGCTGTAAAAGTCTGTCTTCCAATATAGATAGAGGTTGAAAGAAATATTCACTTCCCTAGCCTTCTTTGTGATATGACAGAGACATGTAATTTAATCCTGGCCAATGGATTTTGACCATTGGATGGCTCCTAAGGTCTTTGTAGAAAGGGTTTTGCTCCATAAATATTCAATGGGTATGTTTGTGCCTGCAAATGATGCCTGGCACAGCTACAGCTGTCTTGCAACCAGAGGCAGAAACAACACTAATAGACTGAAGGTAGAAGAATGGAAAGAGAAAATCCTGGAGCCCAAAGAATTCCAAATGATACAATTCCTATGACTTCTTTATCTTCATTCATATTTTCTTCATATTTATTTTTCAATATATTAATTTGGATTTAGGGACATAAGCATACTTAGAGCTGACTCTTTTGTAGACTTTACCCATCCCTTTCAGATCCCTTTATTCAGTCCCTTCTATATTTTCAGTAAATTCCATCACTTCTTATCTATGATTCATCCTGGAGCTACGGTGTTTAGTCAAAGTAAGAAAAATATGCAGAGAAATAATATTTGAAACCAAAGTGTATGAAGTGTATGGAGACAGTTTCTGGAGGAACCAAGGGAAAGTCTAGAGTGAAAGCTCTAGAAATCCCCGTTTCTACTGGGTGAGAACAACTGAACAGTGAAGTAGACTAGAAGCAGCTGAGAGAAAGGGGACAGAAAAGATGGTGCCATACGGTTAACAGGAAGTAGGCAACTGTCAGAAAGAAGATTTAATAGATTCTTGGATTGGGACTTTCAATGTCCTCATTCTTTTTAGTAAGGCTTCTTGGATTGGGACTTTCAATGTCCTCATTGTTTTTCGTAAGGCTAGGGACTTAAAATCTGTATTTCCTAAATTCCCTGGCAATTCTGGATGTGACTGGCATTCTATTAGATGTTCTCATACAGTATCTAAAAAGGTAGAAGGGAGACAGAGGTCATCTTCCTGTAACTGGTGGCTGTTAAGCAGTGGGCAGACCCCATATTCCAGTGTCTAGTTGCCAGCCTTGCCAGTGGATGGTCTTTGTAGCAGTGGCAGTGGCAAGAGCAGTAGGAGCAGCTGCAGATTCCTGATATCCGCATCATAGCAGCATGACTTTCAAACCAACGATGCAGAGGCAGCCTCCTGAATTCTGCTCCACCAGAACTTCTAATAAGTTTGAAGCATTTAATAAGTTTGAAGCATTTAATTAAAATATCTAAAGTGATACAGAAATATAGGCAACATGGTCAAATGACACTGAAGGGTTAAGATCATGACTATTAAGAAAACTCTGAGTGCCGATTAAAATATCTAGAGAGCATTTCAGCATACTCAAGAGAGCACAGACCCAGTTATCAAGAATTAAAGAATATAATTCAGAGAAATGTTAAATGTTAGAGAAAACAAATGTGAACTTGGATAAAAAAGACATGTGCCACGACCTGGGTTGAGGCATTTCCTAACCAAGGGACCTAAACATGTTCATTAACTCTCTCCCTCCCTTTACCCTGAACTCTTCGCTCTACTTATCTCTGAAGATTTCTCTCTCTCTCTCTCTCTTCCGATGAATGAGAGGCTTCTGACAACCCTGAACTCACAATATCCCAGCAGCCATTCATGAACTACACAGAAAAACTCTGATTCACCTTGTTTGGTTCACCTGCCCACTCTTGGAATAATCTGTTTTCAAAAGGGGTTTGTGTGTCACTTTTCAGGTTATGTCAGGTGCTCTCCTCTTCAGAAGCTTAGCCAAAACCAAAACATTAACAGGGGAACAAATTTCTACAAAGAGAGGGAAATACTATTACCACATGAATGAGGGAAAGGATGATGCTGGAATAAAAACCAAGAGAAATCTTTTACAAGGAGTAAGGCAGTAGGGAAAAAAGAAAACACTAATGTCTTGAGTGAGATTAAGGCCATTGCAGGATGCATAAGGTAAGAAACTTGATATGTTTATTGGCTGGGAGAAAGAAGCATTTTAGAGGAAGAAATGTCATTTTTTAATGGAAGGAAAATGAAATATTTGCTCAAAGTTTCTAAATGGTTTGCGAGGTGGAAGGAGCTAATTTGGAAAATAAAGCAAAGAACTTGCTCACCTAAATATACATCTATGAATTGTCATAGATCATAGATCACTGTAGATATAGATATAAATACAGATAGAGATGTATCTGAATGGTCTAGAAACACTTTAAGTAGTGAGAGGAAAAAACTGAAAGCTTATTATTCTTAAAAGAAAACAAGATCTGCTGAGATTTAGGCTTTAGTCAGGCAGATTAGAATCTTAGGGAAAGCGGAAGAGGTTTGACTTTTACTTTCATTTATACACTTTGTTATGTTTTCAATAACTATGATGATCATATACTACATTTATTAAAAACAAACAATGAGGAGCGCCTGGGTGGCTTAGTGGGTTAAGCCTCTGCCTTCAGCTGAGGTCATGATCACCAGGTCCTGGGATCCAGCTGGCTAAACCCAGAGCCCGCTTCTCCCTCTGCCTCTCTCCGCACTTGTGCTCTCTCTTTCTCTCTCAAATAAATAATGAAAATCTTTAAAACAACAGCAATACCAAATAATGAAAGAACCAGATTAGAAAGTGAAGCATATCTGAATAATGATAAGAAATAATGGGTGGCCCTTTCAGTGAAAATCCCAGCACAGCGTTACTTAAGTCACAGGACAACTCAAGGACTTTTGCCCCTAGCATTGCCTTGAGGACTCAGGGGGAGTTCAAGAAATAGATGCCATTGAAAATGAGTGCTGTTGTTAAAGAAAAAACCTAGGTTTTAATTGGGGAAAGGAGGCTGGAAGGCAAGCGAGAAAAGTCAGGGATAGAAACGCATTAAATCAGAAGTGTGAACTAGGCTGCCACGTAGTCTGTGTTCATTTTGATGCTCTTATCCCGGCCTTGCATTTCCTTATTGATCAAAATTTCCACAAACGACTCATTTTTTCCCTCAGTTCCGCCACCTACCTGGTCTCTGAACGCACTGCAAACTTCCCTCGCAACTGTTCGAGTCCGGTAAGCATTTCTGCCGCTAGCATCCTTGCCGCAAAACTAATTCGCCGTAAGGCAGTTTTGCCGTAAAAGACAAAATTACGCAAAATCCGACGGACATACATTAAACAGGATCTAGTGAAACGTAAAAAGTGAATAACAAAATTATACAGGTTTTATTGCGAAATACAAAATATTTGAATACTTTGAGACGGTGTAGATTTATAGGAATATTGTGCAAATAACTGATTTTGTGTATTTTACCTAAAAACTTGTCTTCACAGGCCTTCGTTCGTAGTCTTATATTGTTTTGTTTTTGTTTGTTTTAGTTTGGGCTTTTGCTTCTTAATTCTTCTCACTCCGCACCGCACTGTTTCTTTTTTGGTAAAGTATCTTCCTTTCTTAAGGGAGGTATCAGTTTTCAAATATCAGGATGCATGTTTATAACTGAGCTTTGCATTGCTTCGTAAAACCTTTCCACACTGTTGTTTGTTCTTGGCATATGGTCACATGCCCATTGATACACGTTTCAAAGTTCTATGAGAAACCCGAGTTCAAAACTCTGCCCCACTGTGCAGATCATTAGGAAGAGTCATATAATATGAAAATGGGAGTACTACACCAATGGAGAAACGAAACAGTCAGCCAGTTGAAACAAATTGTCAGCCAGTTGAAACAAATTGTCAACCCAAACTGTCAATCTCTAATTATTATTATTATTATTATTATTATTAATTTTACAACAAAATCACCTTCTGGCCAACTAGTGATGCAGCAAAAATGCTTGTGGCAAAGATGCAGTTTTCATTTTCATTACCTCATTCATGCTCACAACTCTATGCTCATAATAGATGTTCCCATTTATAGATGAGCATTATTGGATAGAGGGGTGGACCCAGTAAGCAAAATCGTTGCCCAAGATCCCCTAATGTTGTCTTCTAATTCTTTTCTTTCTGTTTAGAACCCACGCTGTGTGGATGGTGAGGGAGCATAAGGTCTGAACTAAAAATTTAGCTTTAATATGTCTTCTTCCTCTCTTTTCTCTAGAATCTAAGTTATGATCTCAAAGAACTCTGGGCTTGGATTCAGGATATCTGAATCCTTAAATTCTATTCCTGGAAATCTCTCTTACAAATTGTGAAAAATAAAACAAGACTTATGAGTAAAGACAATTTTTTAAAAAAGATTTTATTTATGTTATTTATTTGACAGAGAAATAGAGAACAAGTAGGCAGAGCAGCAGACAGAGGGAGAGGGAGAAGCAGACTCTCCGCAAGCAGGGAACCCAATGTGGGGCTGGATCCCAGGACCATGGGATCATGACCTAAGTGGAAAGCAGACACTTAACTGACTGAGCCACCCAGATGCCCCATGAGTAAAGACAATTAAAGCAACATTATTTATAAAGGAACAGAATTAGGAGAAATTAAAATTTCCAACCATAAGGGAATGGATAAGCAAACAGTAATAAGAAGACACCACAGAGCCATTAGAAATATTTATGGAGACATAAAAAATTAAGTAATATAGTAATTGAATAAAGCAAGATATGTTACACATACAGTACAAGGTACAATTAACGATATGTAAGTGAATGTACTTATTTAAAATGAAATTAAAATGGTGGCAACACTTTTTCTTAGGTTATGGTACAACTAGTTCAGATTCCCCTTTCAACTTTTCTATATTGTCAACATTTTAAAAATAAAAATAACAAAATACAAGTTAACAGTCATTAAATAAAAATAATTCTCAGAGTTTAGAAGAATGCCAACTACCAGAAAAAGTATCTAAGGCCTAATATAAGCTTTTAAAAATGAGCTAGATGAAAGAGAGAGATCAAAAGCTACGTAGAAAAAAATACACATACAAAGGTCTCAAAATGGAGTTATTAGATGCTGAGAAGAATAACGGGGTCAGCTGGAAGGGGGTAAAAATGTGTTTTTCAAAGGAAACAAGTAAATTTACTGTTTTCTTCAAATTTGATATTCTATACTAGATATGGAATACCTTACTGTCTACGCAAATAGAGAATAAGTGACCCAAAAAAAGGCATCAAAGAATTTGACTTTTCTTTTTCTACTTTATTCTGTCTGGCTATTGCTATTGACCTAACTGCCAGAAAGAACCACACTGAAAGGAAGATATTACAATTTTATGAGTTAAGATTAAATAAACTAAGATTTATAAGGTTCTTAGAAAATAGTCTGGCACAGAATAAGGACTATTTAAGCATTTTTATAAAAATATTTTTGAGTAGACTGCCATATTGCATTAAAAAGTCTTTAAAAAAAATTCTCCATCCCTTAGTACCAGAAAGTAACTTGGAAATATACATTTTTTTTTCTAATACTTCAGACCCAACAATGAAAATAAATAAACAATAAATAAGTACAAAGCAAATTACTTTTTTACTTTGCTTCATTAGATTCAAAAGGTTGAAAATGGGTATATTCCATTGGATTTTTTTAAAAAATGAGAAGGCACACTATCTTTAAAGCTACTGTAAATTACCAGCTTAATAAATTACAAGGAATGTGTGTAGCTATTTATTCTTCTGTTCAGGAAAGAATATATAGTTACCATGGCAACTACCAAATCTCATAGTGTGTGTGCTACCTCTATGATATGATCACTTTTTACTATACAGATATGAGTAATATATCATCCGGGCTCTGGTATTAAATGTTTTGAAATGCTTTAAAACACACACATTGCTGATATACATATTGACTATTTTTGACTCCCTTAGCTCTCTGACATTAAACACACTTTAAATTTTAACATTCTTGTGTTTCAGATATATTCTAAATGTATAGCCACAAATAACAAGTCTCTGAGAATTATACAACTGAAGTCAACCCCTCAAATTTGTCAATGATTTATAATTGGCTTTTCATGAACACTATAGAAATGGATAAAAGGAAGATCTTTCCTAAAGAATTTTAAATGGAGATCCATCTTGCAAAAGAAATTAAACCTTCTATAAGAAAATAAACTACTTCTTATATTTTCTTAAAACAAAGAAAAATAAAAATTTATTTTTTTTAAAGATTATTTATTTATTTATTTGACAGACAGAGATCACAAGTAGGCAGAGAGGCAGGCGGGGGTGGGGGGGAAGCAGGCTCCCCGCCGAGCAGAGAGCCGGATGTGGGGCTCCATCCCAGGATCCTGAGATCATGACCTGAGCCAAAGGCAGAGGCTTAACCGACTGAGCCACCCAGGCGCCCCGAAAAATAAAAATTTCTATTAGAAATCGACCAAGAGTGGTACCTGGGTGGCTCATTCAGTTAAGTGACTTGATTTTGGCTCAGGTTATGATCTCGGGGTTGTGAGATCAAGTCCCACCCGGGACACCTGGGTGGCTTGGTCTGTTAAGCATCTGCCTTCAGCTCAGGTCATGATCCCAGGGTCCTGGGATTGACAACTTGGCAGGCAGCCTCCCTGCTCAACGGGGAGTCTGCTTCTCTCTTTCCCTCTGCCCTTTCTCCTGCCTGTGCTTTCTCTCTCCCTGTCTCTCAAACAAATAAATAAAATCTTAAACAACAACAAAACCATGATGGGTTCTCTGCTGGGAATGGAGCCTGCTAGGATTCTCTCTATCCCTCTCCCTCTTCTCCTCCACATCCATGCTTGCGTGATTGCTCACTCTCTTTCTAGAAAGAAAGAAAAAAAGAAAGTTGACCAAGATACTGTTTTCCATGTCTTTATGCTCCTGTTACATTTAAAGCAGGGTCAATTTATGAGATACCTAAAAAACAATATAGAAGTGCAATGTTTGTTCACAGCTCTTATTAGACAAAATATTATGAACCCCTAAGATGAACGTGTGCCTTAGAAAGTGTTGGGACATAAAGTCATGTCTCACTAGCTGATTAAGCTAAAGCTTCAATAGAGCATTGACTTATGTTTTATTATCTGTCCTGGATTTCCATGGCAAAGCTCAAGGGGAAGTTATTTGCTCTGAAATTTTTACCAGGTAAATAACAGGGCTTGGACTCCTGGGGTTGCTGAAGGAATTTCTTTCATAAAAATTTTACCTAACCAAAACATGGTACATTTCTTTGCCTTCTTCCACCCAAACTTAGGCAGGAGAAGGGATGACTGAAATGAAGTAGGTATTTCACAAATTACAAGATGATTTTAAACAGTATAGATGGTTTTTGAGTTGTACTACTTTTTTGTTTAATTTTTCTGACCTCACAAAGAAGGAAGGGCTTTATTACACTTAATTTTTAATGGAACTAAGTAAAAACTAAATTATTGTTAACAAAATATCATACCTTAAGAAAATTGTGTATGGCCTTCACTGTTGCAAAACTAAGGTAAGGAATCAGTATTATTAAAAAGGTATTTGGATGCTACACCAAATTTTCTTATTTTCTTCCATGCCAACTTACCACAGTGCCTATTTACCTTACTTTGCCACTGGAAAAAATGTCACTTTTATTCTTTTACTAACAATATGTGTTGTGTGCACAAATGTGTGTGTGTGTGGAGAGAGAGAGAGATTTTTTTTTCCTTTTTTAAAGATTTCATCTATTTATTTGACAGACAAGATCACAAATAGGCAGAGAAGCAGGCAGAGAGAGGAGGAAGCAGGCTCCCCGTGGAGCTGAGAGCCCGATGCAGGGCTCCATCCCAGGACCCTGGGATCAAGACCTGAGCTGAAGGCAGAGGCCTTAACCCACTGAGCCACCCAGGCACCCCTGAGAGAGAGATTTAAGTTCCACTTTCAAAATCGCGTTCTTACAAAGTTTGCATTGTTCTACAGTTAATGTTCTAGACAGATATATAAATTTGAGGAAAAAAGAAAACACATTTAAGATATAGAAAGTCTTGTACCAAAGTTGCTTTGTCTATTGTTCTGACAGCTTTTTCTCTTTTAGAATTCCATAACATTATTTCTCTTGCATTTATCTAACAATTTAGAGTTCACACGTGCTTTCATAGACATAGAGTCCTTATGCTTCTTACTACACCTCTGTGAGGGGACAGGGTTCACAAAATTCATTTTTTATTTCTGTTTACAAAGACTTAAAGAGCTTACTGTAAGAGGGGAGAGAGGAGAATAGAATCAGAGATGGTGGATAAAGATGGAGAACAGTAATAAAATGAAAATAGAAGACAAGTGAATAAAATGAGATGGAAAAATATTCCACAAGCCTTGAGCAAATGCATGGAGACAAGCTATTAATAGCTCCAAGGCATGATAGCAAGATAAGCAAGAAAGCAACTAGGTGTTTAAGAACAAAAGAACCACATGATAGCCTTTAGATCTTCACTGGAAAACTTATTGAGAAGAGCCCCTGAAAATAGAAGTGGTCTTGCCCTTTCCCAGAACCAGGTGTATATAAGAGTCAACACTGAGAGGTCTGAGAGGCAGAAGCAGGACAGCTTCTGTGAACTATCAACCTAATTCTTCAGGGCTCTTGTCTAGGGCAGGGCCCCATCCTGGGGAGAAATTTAAGGGAATGGAATAAATATTGAGGAGGAGTAAGGACAAAAGACACAGATGAGGAAAAGGAAGGTCTAGCTTTGTGCCATTCAATAAATTAGTCAATAACCCTATGTGGCTATTGAGCAGTTTGAGGCTAGTCTGAATCCAGATGTGCTGTAAGTGTAACAACACAACAGATGCTGAGGATTTTTTAAAAAAATACATAAATTACCTTACTGATAATTTAAAGATATTTGATTACATGTTAAAATGGTAATATTTTTGATATACGGGTTACTTAAAATATATTAAGTTGATTTCACTTCTTTTTCCCATTTTTTCCAATGTGACTACTAAAAAGTTTAAAACTATGTATATGCTTCATATTTGTGGCTTATATTATATTTCTATTGAGCAAAATAAACCAGAGGTAGGTAAACTATGGCTTGTGAACTAAATCCAACCTGCTCACTTACAAAAATTTTTAAATATTATTGACATATAAGGTTGTATTAGTTTCAGGTACACAACATAGTGATTTGACAATTCTACACATTATGTGATGCTCACCATGGTAAGTGTAGTCACCTGCCACTTCTCTTTTTTTTTTTTTTTTAAATAAATAACATCTTATTAGAACACAGTCATTCTCTTTTGTTTAGATATTGCTTGTGGAGTTGAGTATTTGTAACAGATTCCATATAGTTTACAAAGCCTAAAACATTTCCTATCTAGCCCTTTACAGAAAAAAAGTTTACCAGTGCCTGGTCTAAATCAAGCGGAGGAGGAAAATCCCAGGAATCAAGCTGGCTCTTTGTGAACACTATACAAAAACAGTATGAAAACTATGATGTTAGAAAAGCTTATTTGTGGAACATAAGGAATAGCACGGAGAAGGAAGGGAAAAGTGAAGGGGTGGGGGAATCAAAGCGGGAGACGAATCATAAGAGACTAGGGACGCTGGGAATCAAACTGAGGGTTTTGGAGGGGTTGAGGAGGTCAGGGAATGCGTTAGCCTGGTGACAGGTATTAAGGAGGGCACAGATTGCATGGAGCACTGGATATTATATGCAAACAATGAATCATGGAACACTACATCAAAAACTAATAATGTACTGCATGGTGACTAACATAACATAATTTTAAAAATTACTAAAAATAAGAAAAATAAAAGAAAAGCTTTCCTGAACCCTGCCTCATTTTAGAAGTTCGGCAAATTAATTTCATAAAAAAATGAGCAACATAGAAGAACCAAGGTCAAATCCCATGTAAAGTATTATACAAAGGAAAAGAATAAAGAACAGAATAATGGCCCACAGCAGAAAGATAAGCTCAGAAAATAAGATGAAGCTAAATGTCTGTTTAAAAATGAGCTAGAAAACATCAAGAATATGCTACAGTAATTTTTTTAAAAATATGTTACAATACTTTAAAAAAAACCCATAAATCAGAATTAGAAATACTCAGAAATGTTCTATGGACCTTAGGAAATAATTAGAAGAGAAAAAATCACCTTTAAAATAAAAACTAAACTAAAAGAGTGATTAAGTGTATCAATGTACCTTAAAAGAAGGAGGTGAAAAGAACAAACAAAAAGACTAGAAAGAGAGGAAAGATTCATGAGAAAATAACAAATAATGAATAGAGGAAAAAATACTAAAAAAAAAAAACTGTACGTAAGGGGTATTGTATAGTCTGATACTGTCTCAAGTCTGAGCTGAAAACTTATTAACAAAATAAAGACAAATCAAATCTCTTAAAGTCATCTTAGTGAAACACCTGAGATTATAATCTTTTCTCCCAAATGTTAGTTTCCATAAAAGCTAATGTAGAAGAAATGAAGCTTTTGAAATAACTCAAGATTATGAGAAAGACGTTCAACCATTTAGCATAAAAAGTTATTCTAGATAGGCTAGCCTAAGGATCATGACTGCAGTGAAAAGAACTTCCTGTCTTTTAGATAGTATACCAGGGCCAGATCATCCTAGGTCTCCTACTCTGCCTCTTCCAGTTTCAGAATATTAGCACTCCATTTGTTTTTTAGTAGCAGAATTGAAAAGAACAAGGGCCTTGTCATGCTATAAACCAGAGAGAAAGACAGAGTAGTGAAGGTGCTCAACAGGCTCACAGTGTTATGAGTGAGGAAAGGAGCCAGAAGGAGAGAACAAGAGAAAAGGGCTGGAAAACACACATATGGCTTACTCGGAGTCCAGGACTAACTACTACTCCACTCTCCATGGCTAACCTATGGGATTAAACCAGAGTAAAAATTCTACTATGAACCTTCATACCTTTATGGAGTCTGTTTGGCTTTTGCAACTTGAATCTGATATAAAGGACTGATGAAAACTTCTGAACTCCTTGACCAATCGATGGTGAGAGTACATTTATGTTGCCCCAGCTAGCTGATATTGCTAATAATACCCCTAATAATCATCTTGGGCTTTAGTAATATAATACTTAATTATATAAATAAATATAAATAATATATACATAAATATATAAATATAAAATAAATTTTAGCAGGGCACCTTGTTGCCCAGGTTAAGATCTCATGTTCCTACCTCCTATGCAGCGAGTTATGGCCACATGACTAAGTTCTTCACAGTGAGATGTGGGCAAAAGAAACCTGTGTGACTTCTTAGCTCTGCTGTTAAAAGAAACACTTTGCCCTCTAATTCCTCTTTCATCCTTGCCACAGACTAGAACACAGAGAAGGGAGAACCTAAAACAGCAACAGAGAGTTTAGGTAAATGGCATTATGGAGGCATCCTACCTACTTCATTGTACCACCTGCTAGGTCAAAATTTTCAGTAAATGTTGGTCTCTATTGAAGCTACTAAATGAACATCATAGCTAATATACTACTGTTCTTCTCTATGTCTGGTTAAGCACTTGCACAGGGGCCTTAAGAGATTATTGAATTGTGGTGGGAGCCAGTTGCCCTAAATCAAATTAAACTGCAGCATTGAACCAAATGATAACTTCCCGTGGCAGCCAAACTCTTAGAAGAAAGGTGCAGAATAATGGAATTAGATCAACCACGAACTCCCAATATTTAAGAGGATGCTCGTACCTACTAGACACTCTCTCTGGAGAGCAAAAACAATAAAGCCAACGTATGGATCTGTTACACTATGCATCATGTTCCTGGGAACAGCATCATTCATTAAGGATTCATCTCTTATTTTCCTATGTTTAAGTGGTAGCCTCCACCATCCATACACTCATCTTTTGTGAAATAAAGGAAAGAAAGAAGAGTTTCATCTGTTATGACCCTAAACCAAAGGATAAATCCAAAATGGCTTGTCAGTTGGCTAGTATGTCAATCTAAGGTAGTGGTTAAGAATGTAAGTGAAGCCAGTTTGGCCGAGACATGAATCAATAGTGTGGCTTTCAAGAATTTATTCAGCCTCCTCATGCATCAATTCTTCATCTGTAAAATGAGTAATAAGAGTACCTACCTTATGTAGTTTCTGTTCATTAAATGAGTTAATACATGCAAAACACTCAAATCAGCAGTTGTCACATAGGAAATAGTTAATAAATGTTAGCTAATATTATTATCTTAGATAACCTGAGGGAAAATAACGTCAGACACCCCAAGGGTGACATTGAAAACAAAAAAGTGGAGACTGGGTATTTCTACAAAATATTGCAGTACTGGGTGCCCATGAAATAGCCAACCACTAAAAATGGTCCAGCGTTCTTTGGTAGGTAAGTTAGGTGCCTGTCAGTTTACAAACTACAATCAGAGTTCAGAGAAGATCCCATCCCTGTGGGGAGGAGGCCTGCTAAGACCCAAAACACAAGGCCCCAAGTCAGAATGTGTTAGGGAGAGGTGAAATAAGATCAGTAGCTTACAAAGGCTTTAACCAGAAATTAAGATAGGGCTCATGAATGTGAAAATTAGTCATGAAACACTAAGTTTTAAGTTTATCAGACCCTGCTAGAGACTGCAAATGATGTGTAAATTGAAGAAAAGACGGTAACTTCAAACAAGAGAAAACAGGGGCACCTGGGTGGCTCATTCAGTTCATCATCTGCCTTCCACTCAGGTCATGATTCCAAGGTCCTGGGATCAAGTCCCACATCGGGCTCCTTGCTCAGAAGGGAGACTACTTCTCCCTCTGCCTACCATTCTTTCTGCTTGTGCTCTCTCTCTCTCAAATAAATAAAAATAATCTTTAAAAAATAGAGAGAGAGAAAAAAAATTGGTTCAGAAGGCTTGAGATATCTCCTAACATTGAGTTGGTTTTAATGAAAAGGTCTCATCTGGGTGGGTGGACAGTTTCTATGAGTGGCGTGATATGGACTTAGACACCCAAGTTGTCTTTACAATTGAAGGTCATGGAGAGAGGCACCACCTGCCTTTGAGAGAACCCAAAATGTTGTAGTAATGAGTTAGGATGCAGACTAGCTTTTGCTCTCCCTGCCCTCACTGCCTTATTCTTGGAGTCTGGTGCTTTCTCAAGTTAAAGTCAGGGAACAGGGCCCTTTTGAACTATATCTCAAAGAGTTATTCTTCTGGAGGAATGAAATAGAGGAGTTACATGGGGGGGATTAAAATTCAAAATGTGAAAGATCTGATGGTCAGACATTACAAATTGATCTTATACTACCATGAAGACAATAACGACCTACTTTAAACTCTTCATCTATCATCTCCAGTCCCATCCAGTAGTGGAAACTAACAGAGATTATATTGACTGCCAGTTATACCAAAGTCCATGATCAAGGGATCACAAGGTGGGTGTGGGAGCCGGCTGAATAGGTGGGGAATGAGGAAGTTACCAAGACAAAGGACATTGGAAGGGGGAGAGATGTATTTGGAGGCACATGAAAAAGGACTATGGTTCTGGGTTGAATTTATATAACAAAATTTTACAGTATCATATCATCTTGAGTGTTCTCTTTTTAAGGCAATCTCAATTTTCAATATTTCTTAAAAATGTGACATTTATAATTAAACACAAAACTTGAATAGACTCTGAATATTACATAGTACAACATAATATCCATTTTTGTAATCTGAATGTTATACTTCTAATAGAATCTTAGGTTTTAGAATCAGAAAATATTTTTAAGAAAATGAAAAGAAAGTCCAACTCAATCCTTATACCTCCAATTCTCATTCTACAGGCTAATGAGAGCCAGAGTCACACAGCTTGAACAAAATCTGGTGGCTATGTATAATAGAGTGGTGATAAGAATAAGAATCTGAATCCCCTAATCACATAACAGGCCCCATAATTAATTCTAAGATCATCTTACTTTTTCCCCCAAATTGCAGGATAAAGCTTATGGTTAACTAAAATCCATTTTTTTTCTTTCATTTTAAGTTGTAAATGCTATTAGTTATTGGTTCTTTTGTTACTTAAAAAAATACATACTTTAAGAGCAAAAAACACGTGTGAATATATCAAATGCTGAATCCCCTGTCTTTACAAAGCTTTACAAATGCAACTGTATTGCAATATAACATTTTTATTATTTATTTATGATAAACATTTTTATTTGTATTTACATTTTTATCACAAATTAAAGATTGTACAGCACTGTGCTTGGTACTATCATGAAATTCTTGTGGCAGCAAAGGTGTCTCTATCACTATCTGAAACTTTAGAAAAACACGTACATATAAAAATCTATCCTTATCTATCTACACATGTAACGCTTGAAACCCACACTGTCTAGCTCATATAGAGCCCTCACACATATCAAATATTTAATCCTCATGAAACTTTGTTTTATTAACTTTTCTGGATACTAGACAACATCATTATTGGGACATTTCTATGGTCAATTAACTTTGAGACAGAACTAGTTCCTCTAATTCCAAACAAATTTTCACATGTGTTAAAAAATTACATTATTATAACATCTATAAAATATATAATAAATGAAATAAAAATGTAATAAAACCCCATGTAACCCTTGCCCATCTTGATCAAGTCTCAAAATATGACTATATTGCTTTAGTTTTTCTTTTTTGTCTACATACCTTCCATTCAAAGCACCTTGTATACACTCTTCCAATCAAGTTCTCTCTCATTTCTCCTTGAAGGTAACCACTCTCTTAGATTTGGTATTTATCATCCACAAACATATTTTTATACATTTACATTTAGTGATATTAAAACATAAATCACGTAAGTGTGTGTTTTCCCAAATCTGTATGCATGGTATCATATTTTACATTCACTCTTCAGACTTTATATTATTATGATTTATCTCTGCTGATATATTCAGTACAAGTTCTACTTTCATTGAGATTTTTCTTTTGGCTATGACATCAAAAGTAAAGCAACAAAAGCAAAAATCAACAAGTGGGATTACATCAAATTAAAGAGCTTATGCACAGCAAAAGAAACAGTCAACAAAATGAAAAGGCAACTTAAAGAATGAGAGAAAATACTTGCAAACCATATATCTGATAAGCAGTTCATATTCAAAATACATAAGGAACTCATACAACCCAACAGGAAAAAACCCCAGTGATCCAATTAAAAAATGGGCAAAGGATTCAATAGACATTTTTATAAAGAAGACAGAGATGCCCAAGCACATGAAAAGGTGTTCAACATCACTAATCATTAGGGAAATGCCAGTCAAATCCAGCTATCACCCTACATCTATTAGAATAGCTATTTATTTATTTTTTAAATAGTATGTGTATTTTTTTTAAAGATTTTATTTATTTATTTCACAGACAGAGATCACAAGTAGGCAGAGAGGCAGGCAGGGAGAGAGGAGGAAGCAGGCTCCCCGCTGAGCAGAGAGCCCAATGTGGGGCTCGATCCCAGGACCCTGAGATCATGACCTGAGCCGAAGGCAGCGGCTTAACCATTGAGCCACCCAGGCACCCCTAGTATGTGTATTTTTATTAGTGATACTTTTTATTATTATGAATACCAGACAGCTAAGGATTTTTTTTTTTTTTTTACTATCAATGCATTCCATCAATTTGTTATTCTTTTCTTTTTTTTTAGAGAGGAAGAGACAGAGAGGGTGGAAGAGGGGCTGAGGGAGAGAGAGAATCTCAAGGAGGGGACCCCAACACCTACCAGGGAGCCCACAGTGTCTCACAACCATGAGATCATGACTGAAACGAAATCAAGAGTCAGATGCTTAACTGACTGAGACACCTTGTTGCCCCTCTTATTTTTTAGATAGCATATTCTCATCTTCAAATTTAGGAAAATTTTATTTTAAATAAGTTTTTGCTTAGAGTCTTTTTACTTTTATTACCAAAGGGGAAAAACTGATGACCGTTATATCCAATTAACCTGCTCACTGATGATCATAGCAGCAGAAACTGTATATACTGTCTACCAAAGCTGAAGTAAGTGATCATTTAGTAATAAGAGATTAGAACTAACTCTAGTGGTTCATATATCCTGCTCCTTCCTTTTAGATCTATCCTTAGATGATAAAAGTATCCTGGCCATCTCAGAAAACCTTTAATAAGTATTCACAGTAATTTCTTTGAGATGGAACATAGATGTTTATTTTCTAAAAATGCTATTTATACTCTAAGAGTTATTATAGTGATCTGAAAATACTTAAATTACAGGAAAAGAACCCCTCTTTTCAAGTTTGCTCTCTTTATCACAGGATTAGTATGCACAAAATAAAAAATTGCTAAATAAATACATGGTGATGGAAAATGAGTCATCAAATTTGTTAGCAGGTAGTTTAGGCAGTCAAGATACATAACACCATTTGCTATAAATTCTTCTTCAAAAAATATAAAACATCATCATTTATACTATAAATGCAAAAATGCCTATGGTGCATTATTCAACTTCCCCCGGTTAGGGACAGAAGCAGATATGCCACAATAATGTTTTTTATTTCTACTGTTGGAACCATATTAATGAGAACATCATTTGGAAAACCATTTCTATTTATTCTATGTTAAATTTTATATGTAATATACTTACACGTTTTCTTTATCCATTCGCCCATCAGTGGACACATAGGTTGTTTTTATATCTTGGTTATTGTAAATAATGCTGCAATAAACATCAGAATGTAAATATCTCTTTGATATAATGATTTAGTTTCCTTTGGATAGATACCTAGAAGTGGAATTGCTGGATCATATGCTGGTTCTCTTTTTAATTTTCAGAAGAACCTCCATACTATTTTCCAAAGTGGTTGCACCAATTTATATTCCTACCAACAGTCCACAAGGGTTCCCTTTTCCTGACATCCTCACCAGCACTTGTTATCTTTAGTATTTTTTAGCTAATCTAAAGTATAGCATGGTGACAACAGTTAACAATATTGTATACTCGAAAGTTACTAAGAGACATCATAAATGTTCCACAAAAAGAAAAGGAAAGGTAATTATGTAGAGTGATGGATATTTTAGTTAACCTTACTGTGATAATCATTTTGTATTATATGTATGTATCAAATCATTACATTGCACACTTTAAGCTTACACAATGTTACACGTTAGTTATATCTCAATAAAGCTGAAAAATAATTTAGGTATTTCCAAGTGGTTGCACAAATTCTTTCATCTCCAGCTACCTCTGCTGGTGTTTCCTCTCTGCTTCTCTCTGCTTAGTAAATAAATAAAATATTAAAGATAAATAAATATATAAATAAATAAAATATTTAAAAAAATACATGTCACAAATCAATGCTTATTTCCTACTTAGCAGAGGATAAAGATAGGGATGACCTATTTAGGGATATTTAGGCAAGTCTTAGAATTTATAAAATATCAGGTTACAAGAGATTAGAAAGGAAACAACAAATCTAGAATTTTTTTCTGGGTATACTTGCAGAAACAGTAAAAACAGACTTCCTCGTCACAATTATATTATTTTTATTGTGCCTTGTCTTTCAGTAATTTTCCGTCTTTTTTTATGTAATGGCAGACAATTCAAAAATAGTATAGGAAAAAAAATAGGATAGGAAATGCAGAAACACACCTTACATATGATTCCACATGAAGTTTCTATATATTAAAGCACTCATTAATCATTACAACACATTTATATTTAGTCTGTACTTAACACTTAAATCTGTAACGAAAAGCAAGGCTAGCAAAAATTTTATTTTCATATATAAAACATAATTTTTATTTTTTTCCCCAGATTTCTCTTCTGATGATATGTTTTCAAAATGAGTACTTGACGAATAAAGATGTAGACCACACAGGCACTTCTTTCTGCTTAGAAGAGACAGAGGAAATGAGAAGAGAATAAAGCAAAGAGTTTGCAGGAGTCCCCTGAATAAAGCAAGATACTGCAAAATGCTATCACATTAATTCAATATTCTAGGCAAGATTTTTTCTAAACAATTTTTCTACCTTACCTTGCTCACTGCTCAAAGACCTATATGCGTATTTTTTCCTGTATATTATCTATTCTATGCAGATCCCATCCTTTAAGTATCTTGAAATGATTGTAATAGCAAATTGCTGATTTTTAAAAGCTAAATCAGCGATAGTTTCAGCGGTATACTGTCGTTACATTAGAGACTTTAGACACTGAGGTATAACTCAGATGTTTAGGACATAGAAGTGTTATTGCCTTTCTTTCCATTTAGTATAATTGTTCATTCAAGAAAGCCCATCATCTGTTATTTTTTAAAATCTGTGCAATGCAATTCATTGCTTTAAATGTTTTTGTCCTTCTGTTTTCCCAAAAATAATTGTTCTTAACTAGCAACACAAATGAAGTCATAGAGTCTCTTTCCACCCTTATATTATCCATTAAATTAATTGTCTACTGTTCTGTATTCTTTTGTTTTATTATCAAACCACAAAGGAAAGACTGATCGTGCCCTCTCCTCCATTCATAGCATAGGTGCCATTTATCCCGAGTCAGGTGTGCAGAATTATCGCAATGATCTTAAATAATATTATAAAAGAGAGAAATAAATGCTTTAAAAATATAAAAGATTCAATGACTTGTTACAGAGGAATGCACTACAATCTTTTTTTAATTTCGAAGTAGGAATTTGTATGCAAAGAGCACAAAATAGAGTGCATAGCATCTTAAGATGGTCTTCATAGCAATAGTTTGTGGAATGGATGAAATGTTTACCTCTCATTTCTTTGGATTAAAAAATAATATTAAAATAAAAATATCAAAGTCTGAATATTTTCTTAATTTTCATTTTGTCTATATTTGCCTTATACCAGTATTAGACTATCTCAATTACCCACACAAAGAAGTATTCATAATTGTTTAAAATTTTTTACAATAGAAGTTGAAAGTAAGTGGTGAGCTTATCTCTTTAACTCATACATCTTTAGTTATAATATTTTTAACTTTTGGCATTGAATGTGAAATGAACAACTCATTTTATAAGTAGAAAACTTCACAGGGCAGGCAAATTGCTAAATGTAACAATTTAAAAATTATTTCCTCTTTGGGAAGATTACTTCAACATTTATTTAATATAGGGTAGTTTATCAATTATTTGTAATTTTAGAAATGTTAAATAAGATTCTAAGGAATCTAGAATACTAGCCCTACTTCTGTCACTAACAGTGTATTTTAGGAAAATGACTTGGTGCCTCTATTTTAAAATGTATAAATATTGCAAAAGTAGACTTCAGTAACACAGATTTAAAGATTCGGAATAGGTTCCTTGGCACAGTCATAATTAGAGTGTGCACTTGGTCGTGGGAGAAGGAGGAATGCCAGAGGGTTGAAGGAGTAGGAGTATAGGACCAAATGCCAATGCCATTTCACAACCTGGGCATTCAGGAGCCTTCTAACGTTGACCTTCAGACTCAAGATTAGAAGGCTCGTCAGCTTGACCAGATCAGACAAATCTCTGTTCAAATGTCCTCTTTTTTAGGCTTCAAATAATATTAAATATTAATATGAAATGAAAAGTGTTTTTAACGAATTAAATCTGTTTTGCACTGCTATAAGAAAAACATAGAATATATATATATATATATATATATATATATATATATATTCTGCTGAAAATATTCATTTTCTGCTGAAAAGCAGATAATGATAATAAAATTTCCTTTCCTATAATAACAAATATGGCGATGGGAACACATTCTCTTTAATACCTAATGAACTCAGACAGCATATGACACTCTCTTTTCCCTCATCTTAAATTTATTCTTTATTTTTTTGTAATCTTTACACAAATTTATGCACCTAACTGCTTCTGTGATGGTACCATTTCACTGTGGTCAGTAGAGGACCCTACAAGATCAAAGTCTTGACTAGTGTTGCCTTCCTTCTCCTCAAAGGAATCATACAAAAATGCTCCCTCTCCTTTCTCCACAATTTACTTAAAAGTCAGTTTATTTTTTTATGAAATCTTTTTAATCCTATAAACACGTATATCTTTGTATCTTACTTCTCCCCTTTTCCCCCAGATCTCACATACTTACCTAAGAAAAATTCCGTTCACTTTTCTCTTCAACTTTCACTTCTTTTCTCTCCCCTTCCACCCAAACAAATCTAGTGTAGTCTATCAGTGCATAAGGCGTCCAGGTTCAAGGAAATGGAAGTTTGGTGTTCCATTACAATGAAACAAACCAGAATCGGTGTCATCGATTTCTATAACTCTGACAATACCCAGAATCTTTTACAAGCTTCGAGGAACTGTTTTCTTGCTTGCAGTTATTCATTCTTTTCGTCATTCAGTGAACACTTCGGAAGCACTATGCATTCCTATTATGTTATCTAGTGGCAATGTGGTAAGAAGCCAGGTACAGTTCCTGACCAGAAGAGGAGGAAAATAAATACATTACATAAGGACTTACTTTTCCACTTGATTTATTTAATAACATTTATTGTAGCAATACTGTTTAATTATGTTTTTTCAGGGCAAATAAAGTTTACGAAGTCATATCACAGGTTAAATAGGTTGTGTGATAACTGGCAACTGTTTACATTGAAAAAAATATTACTATAGCTCTGTTTTTATTAAAAAAAAAAAAAGTCTGAATTCCAACGCACTGCTTACAAATGTGGTTTTGGAGCACAACTCATTTATTTAGCCTGCCTGTAATACTACCTTGAACTTTAAATTGCACCTTTTCTTGGAAGGACTCAAAATATCTCCACGTGTAATATCACTGGGTCTTGTTTGTTTATACTCTGCCTTCTTTCACAAATGATTTGAAACAGTTTATACATCTAACAGAATAATAATGCAAGGTAAACAAGGTAAAGAGATAGGACAAGGAAAAACTGTAAATAAAAGCAAGAGCCAAGCCTGGAACAGGGCGGGGCCAGGTGAGCCAGCACAGGCTCACAGATGGTAACTGCCAGCTGAGTTGCCGAAGGGGACTGTGAAAGGATACTGGGCACTTGCACTAAAGACTCTCTCTCCTTTGGAGTCTCTTCTGAATTGCTGTTTGAGATTGAATCCATATATGCTTGGAAATTAGATAAGTAGATGAAAGGGTTGGCATTCTTTCAGGAAAACTCAGAAGGCTTTTGAAAATGATCCCTAAAACATACAAAAGTCAGAGATACCTGGAGGTGCAAAACTGACTTCACAGTGGCCCACAGCAAAATCTGAGAGCTTGTATCAATAAGCCACTGGGGGTTCTCTCTAAGGCATAAGTTTTGGTTTCTTTAGTTCCTCAAATTTTATTGTGCAAACCTGACAAAGATCTTGAGGGACCAGAAGACGTCTCAGAACAGATATTTTCAGGGAGGTAACATATATAAACAATAATATGAGGGACACCTGGGTGGCTCAGTTGGTTAAGCATCGGCCATCTGCTCAGGTCATGATCCCAGGATCCTGGGATGGACCCTGCATCTGGCTCCTTCCTTAGCGGGAAACCTGCTTCTCTCTCTCCCTTGGCCTGCCTCTCTCCCTGCTTGTGCATTCTCTATCTTTCTCACTCTGTCAAATAAATAAATAAAATCTTAAAAAAAAAAACCAATAATATGAATTATAATGATACTTTGGAATATTTAACTTTGGGTAATATATTATAACGCCAAAGGTTCCAGAAAGAATTAATTTCTAAAAGTATTAGCAAGGAGCTCAAAATGTAGCTTGCTACATAGGATTTTTGGAAATCAAATGCCTAAGTTTAAGAGGTAATCTGCAAAACCAGTTTCATTTTTAAATAGCATAATTCTTTCCAACAAAGATGATGAGAGCAATTGTCTTTTACGTCACTTTTACAAGTAAAGAGATGATGTGGTATACCATATGTAAATAATATAATGTTATTTAATCTTAAAGTAAATTATCTTGTGAATTAGAATAAGACAATTCATTGTTCCCATTTCACAAAGACACAACCGGACAGATAAAGAAACTGCAGTGAAAGTGAAGCCAAAGATGGAGGGTGTCGTGCTAGGCATGCGATATACATTACTTAGTATTTGCTGACTGGTTGGTTGTTTCATGGCTACATGTGTTAACAGCTAAATCAAACTGGCCACTAGGTTTAAAGAACTCAGCTTTTTTATATGCATAATCACAAATCTCATAGTGACAGAAATTTAAAATATTGGTGTCTTCCATTTTCATAGCTATCCTCATATAGCAGTCACTAAAACCTAAATAGCTGTCAATCAGAAGGTCTTAATGAATTTTGAGTGTTAAATTAAAGAGAGTAAGTTTCTAAAATGAGCCACACATGTATACCCTCCATCCCTTGGCACCTTTCAGGGTCACTTTAGAATTTGCTCTGCCAAATTAATTATCGACGTAACAGGTGATGAGCTTTTAAAATATGCATAATGTTCCTTAGCTTTTAAAATATATTTCACATCATAATGAATAAGAACATTTAACCTAACTGTATTTTTGTAATACGACCCCAAGATTCCCATGAAAAACTGTTTTGACAAATTAAAAAACAATTCTTTTTCTTACTTTTGCCCAAATATATTGGGATTCATTATCAATATAAAATATAATAAATTCTTAAATAGATCTTAAAAATATATCTTAAAATGCCTGTCTTAATTCCTTCCTTTTTCCTTTTTCTTCATTAAATCTACAAGAGTGGAAACCAATCACCCTGATGAAAAAACCCTATATTTAAATTTCAGAATGCTACATAAACAATGACCCTCCCCCTCCAAAACAACAACAAAAATCCAGTGAAATTAGAATAGTTAATAGTTCAATTTTTCAACTGTACTGAAGCAAATTCTATTTAAGATGTATTTCTGAATAATCGATAAAGCTGTTTTCAAATAAAACATTCATTTGGAGATAGAGAAAACATTAAAGATCAGTTTGTTTGTTTTATATAAGCAGTTTTTCTTTTTTAAATTTCCATGCAAAATAGTGCAAACACAAATGTTTCTACTGAAAGTAGATGATAGAATATTGACTGACACTGTTTTGTAGCTATATATTTGTGTTATCATAATTAAAAGATCTAAATCTTTATTTGGGGAAAAATTCATTGTGAGTATAATCAATCAACCAATATTTATTGACCATCTGTTATAGTCTTAATACTGAACACGTGGTTTTTTTGGCTTGGGGATGGAGAGATATTGAAGGAATAGAGAATATGGGGTCTGGTTTTTTTTTTTTTTAATTTAATTTATTTATTTGAGAGAGAGACAGTGAGAGAGAGCATGAGAGGTGAGAAGGTCAGAGGGAGAAGCAGACTCCCCGCGGAGCTGGGAGCCCGATGCGGGACTCGATCCTGGGACTCCAGGATCATGACCTGAGCCAAAGGCAGTTGCTCAACCAACTGAGCCACCCTGGCGCCCCAGTGGGGTCTGTTTTTAAGAGGAGTAAAAACGTAGGTTTTTATTTGCAACCCTATATAAACTGGTACACAACTCTTTCAAACCATTTTCAAGAAAACACAATCCCTCTCAGAATAAAAGAGAAACCAAAAGAGCTAGAACACTAAAGATTTCGGAGGTGTTCTGAATAGTTAATAAATATTAGGATCTGACTGAGATGTGATTAAAACCAAGTGTAGGAAGGGTCTACATTCATTGAAGTGATAGTTGTCACACTGCCACAAAATGGTAATTCACCTTGGAAAATAACTCTCCATTAGGAAAGGTCTAAGTCAGCTAGTTAGATATGGTTACGCAACTCTTTCTTTCAATGCTAAAAGCAGAACCACAGTTCCTGTTTTTCTTTTCCGCGAAAGGAGGTGAAAATTTGACAGCTCAAAATGAAGCAAAAACTCAAGATAAAACAGACACCATTTTGTGCCCACTCAGTCTTCTTTCCAGGGTCATACATGTGTAAGTAGCTGTTTGTTTATAGTCAAGACCTTCTGTGGGTAAATCTGGCAGGGTATCAAAGACATTTAGCATAGATATTTCATTTTCAATGCATGTGTCTATTTTTTCCCCTGTTGATGAACCAAATATAACACATGCAGATGATTTTTAGGAATTTATTTTAAATCATAAGTATTCCTTTTTTTTTCTTTTTCTGAATGTTCACAGTAGCTAGAGACAAGTATTTGCTTACCACTTCCCTCCCATCATAACATTGAATGCTTAGATGAAATGAAACAAAATTTTCAATGTGTTTCCCTCCTCTAATATGTCTATGTGTTCATTAATTAATTAATAATATATTTATCAATTTATCTACTAACCATCTATTAATCATCTATTTATACAACCCATGGCATAGTGTTTGAGAATATGGGCTTTGAATTCCATTAAACCTGACTTTGAAGGCAGTGTCTAACTTGTTATAAACTGAATGGCTTTAGTTACATTAATTACCTTTCCTAGTCTAATTATCTTATCAGTTAAACCAGGCAATGGAAATATTTATTTCATTAGGTAAGTGAATGATTTATGAAGATGAATTATGAATTATGAAGATTAAATGAGATAACTCATGTAAAGAGCTTAGCATATTGGCATACAGTAAATGCTCAATAAAATTTAAGAATCACTCTTATTCTTTAATAATAATAATCATTTTCAGAATAATAGATCATAAACATGAGGTAGAGATCAAAGATCCTAGTTTAATAACCTTAGCAATATTTCACTCATTTATGAGAAAAACACATGATTTTAATTAGGTCTAGGCAAAACTAAGAGGTAGTAAATTTTTCCTTGGTGTTTCAGCTTCCCATTTCTCATATTTTCATAATAATGATACTGTTTTTTTCTCTTTTCCTAATCAGAATAACATGTTTTCCTAGTGTGATTTCCCTTCAGTAGCAAAATACTTATATTTATAGTTTATTAAGATGTGAAGACAATACATTATCTCCCTATAACATAGTTCGGTAGTTTTTTGTTTGTGTTGGTTTTGTTTTGAAATGCTGTCTTGACCCAATTGGAGGCCCTGACTAGAAGACAGTCAGTTCCTCCAATCAACTGATTAAGTTCAGAACCCAACAACTTCCTTTCTGGGGCTCCCACACACCAAGACCACTCTGCAGGACCATTAATTGCCCCAGGACCAGGGAAAAGATAAGTAAGGGACAGGTACTATGCTCAGGTGTCAGAAAATTGGTAAAATTAGCCAATCTAGAGGAAACCTGAATTGATTAGAGCAAAGATAGATAGGCAGAGAGACAGACATTCAGACAGTGGTACAAAGTCACTACTCCAAGTGTGATGGAAGTAACATCTTCTACAGAGGACAGGTGGTATTTGTTTCTTGTTCAAAGAAAGAGGGGTAAAGTGGTTTCTGCATGTGCACAGAAATAATAACATGAATAAAGATGGAATGGTGTTAAATGTGCAGTGGAGGGTCTATATCTGGAGGGTGTAGTGTGAGACAAAGATGGACAGGTAGTGTGAGATCATACATGGGTTAAAAAATTTGGCTGGGTTGTTTTTATTTTATCTTCTATGTAGACCAGTTCTCAACTGGAGGCAATTTTGCCCCTCAGGGAGACACTTGGTAATATCTGGAGACAAATATCTTGGCAATAGAGTGCCACCATAGCTAGTGAGAAGGCAAGGATGCTGCTAAATATTCTAGGATGAACAGGACAGCATCCTCACAAAAAAAAAAAAAAAAAAAAAAAAAAAAAAGATTTTCCAGCCACAATGTCAGTTGTCCAAGATTGAAATCCTGGACTGTACCAGTGGTCTCCAAAATAGGATGCTTGAACCTGACAGGTGATACAAGATAGCACATTAGGGAGAAAAATCAAATATTAATATTTTACAGTTATTTTATCTCATTTAAAGAAATGTTTGAAAGTATGTTTTGTAGCAAATTATCTATATGTACATTTGTAGTAGCACCTGTTCAACATTTTTTTACTAATGGAGTACATAGTCCCCAAATTTGTAGACCCCTGCTGTCAAAAATAGGAAATCATTAAAAATTTATGTGGGTAGGTTATAGAAAATTAAATGTGCTGGTTATGTGGGGGGAAAAATGAAGACAAAGATTGGAAGCATGGAGAAGAATTAGGCACCTATTGCAATATTCTAGGCAAGAAATGAAAAGTGCGTGACTTAAGACATTGTCATTGGAGATTACATAAGGAGATCATTCCAGACACATTTTTTTGTAGTAGAAACTGAAGTTTCCAACTTGGACACATTCATTGTTCTTTCTGCCTCATATTCTAGTTGATAATATGCAGGTATCTCAAGAGAAAGTGAAAGAAAATCCAGTGGATATCTTTTATTTGAGAGGAGTATAATAAATATGTTTGGATCATTATCATTTTGATTTTGTAGTTCCTCTGAAAATTCAGGTAAACAGTCAGATAAAGATTTGGAGGCTACTTAACTGCTTCATAAAAGTAAAGTTGAAAGGATGTTTTTGAGGAGGTGACCACAAAGACCAATGTTGTTAGTAATAATATATTTGAAATGTTGTGAATTCTCTTGTTTGTATAGTTTTCTTTAATTCTCCATACAGTAGAAAGAAAGAGAAAGAACGATTATGGATTAATGCAGAGATGAGTATTGAAAGGATTGATAGGGGTAATAATATAAGGTTTAAAAAGGAAATTTGCAGCAGAAAAAGATTAATAGACACGATTTCAGGATATAGCAATGGAGGGGGAAAGTGAAAGGAGATTAATTGAGTAAAGAGAACATGGAAGGTTTGTGGACAAGGCCTTGGTGACAGTGAAGAGTAGGTCCAGTTGGAATGGGAAGAATGGAAAAATTAAGGATTGTGGTCTAAGATACAATTCCTGGGCTTACAAAATTTAGTTTTAAAAATTATTTCCATAGGACTATATAGAAGACTCTCATATATATCAACATACACACACAAAAATAGCCTATGAAAGAAATTTGAAAAATAAACAGCTTATTACAAAGAATGAGTAGAAAAAATAATGAAAGGGAGTGTAGTGTTTGGTCTTAATAAATGTCATCTTCTCCTAAATTTTCCTGTTCCTACACAGTTTAAATAGTAATAAGTATGTTTCATCTGGCCCTCCAGATCTCTCAGTACAAAAAAAAAAAAATTCTTTAAGACGAATCCTGCAACTGTATTTTCTCAAATAGAGATAGAATAAAAGAGAAGGATGGTGGAGAGAGAGAAATTCATCATAGACACATTTGCTGAAAAAGTCTGGCAGATGAACAAAACATGATTTTTTGAGAGGTTCTGTAATGGATAGTTCTTTTTCTCACTTATGTACTTATGTGAAACCAGGAAAGATAGTAAAGTGCAAAAAAAAAAAAAATCTACCAACTGAAAAAAAATTACAAAATCTTAGCAGCTTTGACTGTAGTGACTTATAGTTAAGTTATCCAAATGCACTTAAGGCTGCCTTTTTATTTCCTTTCATTTTGACACCATAATATAATGTTTCATTTCTCAAAATCAGGATGCGAATCAGGTAGATACAGTTAAATTGATAAATTCTACATCTGTGATTTTCTCTTCAGCAGTAAAAATAATGTCATATCTTAAGGTCAAAGATTATTAACCACAAAACATTAAAACTGCTGAGTTTAAAATATTTGTTCTATCTCCTAGAGGAAGAGTCCAAAAAGCACAGTTGAAAATTTCACATTTTCTTCTCACACAGTTGTTGGGCTACAGTTTTATTTTTTAAGCATAATTAAACAAATATGCCCACTTTAAGGAGATTTTATAAACCATTCAATTCAGTTTAGATTAACAAGACATTGAAATCCATAATAAAATATGTTGTTGAACTCCTGTTGTCCTTAGTAATTTCTTCATAGCTTTTTGCATGTTTGATGTATTTCCCTCACATTATTTTGGAAAAGGAAGTATAGAAAAAATGGGTTTTGATGCTAACAAATGCACTAAAATCTTTCTAGTTTCCCAAGATGGCATATCGAAAACATCTTTTCTTAATAATCTTTACTTGTAATCATTTAGAAATTGTGGAAACTCTAGTGAGGCACATCACTATCATTAGAATAGAAAATTTGCAGGATCCTGTCATCCACAGAGTTTATTCTTTTAGTCTTGCTCCCCCAGATCGCTACCCACAATTTACTTTCAGGGCTATGTTCCCTAAACTATTTTTGTGATTGTTAAGGACAAGTTGTTCTGATATTCAAACTGTGCCGTTTTCACATTGCTCCATTAAGAAGAGTTTTCCTAGGGACTAAGGAATCTGTTTGTTTTATTAGATCCCTTGTGTTTGTGGTGTTTCTTATAATGCGATGATCAGTTTATGGCTAGGATTATGATAAGAGTCCAGAGCCTTCTTGTTGGGATAGAGGTTGCCTCTCCATGACAGACAAAATCCTTTAGTGTCTCTGACATGCTCTCTGGCTATAAACAAAATACAGAATAAGACTTTGAGGGGGTGGAACTAACGAACTCTCTAGAGCGTTCATCCCACTTCTGGCCCTGTCCTATGAGGATGACTCTTACATGGCAGCCGCAGAGTAACCTGGATGCCTGTGCTAGATTATTAATCCTAATTTTCAAACCAAAATCAAAACCAAGAAATGAAAGCTATATCAAACGAACTATAATCTAGTTAGATTTCGATATTATAGCCCAAAGGACAAAGCAAAGGATTCTCCTTAAAAGATTAGAAATACTGAAATGTGGTTTATGCACAGGAAAAAGGAAGGAAATCAGAAGATGAAAAGGTTCTTGGAGATTTCTAGATAAAAAGGTTGAGAGTGGAAGAGACTTTGCACTTCTTTTACATGGGTGAAATACAGTATTAGCTTGTTAGACTCCAGAACCAGAGTGCGGTAGCCCATGGCAGTTAGTGTTGCAAATGGTGCACTCAAACAGCCACTCTGCCGGGTCTTCATTGGGAGAGGTTGATGGATACTTGGGAAATACTGCTTTACAATTTATCTTTCCCCCTCCCATATATATAGGAGGGGGAAGGATAAATTGTATGATGAATGAATGAATGAATATATATATATATATATATATTCATTCATATGAATGAATGAATATATATATTCATTCATATATATATATATATATATATCAAAAAGCACTATGAGATATATATGAAATAATGAAAAACCATTGTGCAGTTAGCAAAACAAATGTGTGGCCTTCAAGAGTTAAACTAGATTTAAGAACATTACGGTTGAATGAACCAGTCATCTTGGCTGGCTCCTAAAATAGGAAACTGAATACATGACAATCTCTGAAAATGCTCAATTCAATATTTGGTTTGGTAAAAGACGTGGCCTTTTTAATTGCAGGAAAGCATGTAAATCTTAATCAGTGAATGAAGGAAAAAAGAAAGAAAAACTCCATGGAAAAATATGCAAGAACAACATCACACATAAATGCTGAATAACAGCAACAGGGCAGTATTAGTGCCAAGTAAAACTTTTTTTTTTTTTTTGTCAATTAGTTTAATGTCAAGATTGAATCATTTCAAACACTCATAAAACATGAATTTACTAATCGCTATCAAGTATGGCCCAGTCCAGGAGAATCCATATGTCTTCCCAGTTCCCAGACCAGGATTACACAGAATTCTGAAAGTTCTTTCTACAAATGTCCATAAGCAGATAAACAGCACTCAACAAATATTTGCAGAGTTTTTATGGCTTCATTTCCCTCACTCTTGCTTCATACTCCTATACTCCCCATAGTAGCAGGGAGTATAACCTGCTGCTTACGACAGTGCTAAAGAGCAAGAGTAGATCTCTAATTTAAGGCCATGAAACAGGGATGCCTGGGTGGCTCATTCGGTTAAGCATGGTCTTTGGGTCAAGTCATGATCCTGGGATCCAGCCCCATGTTTAGCTCCCTGCTCAGCAGGAAGTCTGCTTCTTCTTCTCCATCTGAATTTCCCCCCTGCTTGTGCTTTCTCTCTGGCTCCTTCTCTCTCAGATACATTAAAAAAAAAAAAAAAAGGAACCCTATAAAATAAATAAATAAAGTAATGAAGCCTAGTATGCATAGAGCAACATTTTAGCTGCTTTTTTTTTTTTTCTTTTCTTTTAAAAAGGGTTTTCTTAATGTCCAGATTAAGGAATTTGGGCACCTGAGTTCTTTTGCTTTTGGACTCATCTAAGAGATGTTTTATATCTATCACTTAAACAAACACCTTCAGCAATTTTTTTCTTAACCTCATCTGAATGCTAGGAGGAAGTTTATTATTGTTTTTAATGTGTCAGAGAAAATGTTGTATATTAACTGGTGTCTGACCATGCATGAGAGGCCCTTTTTATCTCCTAGGGAATAAAAACCCAGACTGTGCTACATGGTAAATTGCTCATCATTTTGTTTCTGAGAATTGTTTGGGAGAGGTTTAGATCCTTTGGGAAAGCCCACTAAGATGGAAAAAAAAAAAAAGAGGAAATACTCTGTTATTTAAATCTAGCATCCCTACACACAAATTCTATGATTTGGTCAAGTTCAGTTTCCTCTTCCACAAAGCTATGGATAGTAATATATATTCCTGTTACTAAAATAGTATATGTGAATGCACTCGGTAATAGCTTGAGCCATAAAAAAAATCGTAAGTTCTGAAGAGCAAAATGGTCAAATATCCGCAAATTCATATGGTTGCTAGCACATAGCAGAGTCAAAATTGATTAGACGAAAATCCATAATATTTTCTCCTTTCTTCTTTTGCCTTTTGTTTTCTTCTCAAAAATTTGCATAATGAAATATTTGCATACTTGAAGATAAAATATTCTTTTAAAACTCCTTATCTTTCCACTAAGTATATCTGGTTAAAGCATACCTCAATGAATATACGTGGCAGTATAACAATAATTAAATAAGTCACCTACGGTTTGTCTCTTATCCAAACTCGCTGAGATGGATCCACTGATATTCGTGCTGGCTAATATTTTCTAATAATCTGCAGAATTTTTTTCTCCTTTTGTTATGTTTGGAAAATATGAGCATTAGATAGCATGACTGTGTGTTCAGACTGCCAAATGCCAATAGGAGCAGACTGCACAGCAAGAGAAGTGCTTTTGTTTGACAATGTGTTATACACTATTGATAATGATTTTGAAATTGAAGTTGGTACTCTTGCCTTTTGCTCAGTGATATGAAGTTTTTAAATTGTCTTTATTTCAATTAAAGAGCAATGGTTAGTGCTGTTGTTTATGTTCATCCCGCCTGTCAGTGTATGTGTATAATTATAACATGTAAGGTTTTAGTCTCCCAAATGCTTTTGAATTGTGTCCAGGACAACATATTTCTGAAGGTATTTGCATTTATTCACCAGAGACTATTCATGATGTTGCTTGTTTTCTTGATTAAATAGTGTTTACTCAGAGCCTCCTATCTCTCCTCTTCCCGATTCCTAAGCCAGGAACACTCATCATCATAGCCTGTGATAGATTCAGGTTGGACCCACAGCACAGGACTTTGGGATTTTCTTCCTGGCAGCCTTCGACTAACATTAAGCAACTTAAATTTTTATTGCTCACATTATGCTTGAAAGAGAAATGTGAAAAGAAAAGAGTTGGGATTCTCACTTTCCACCAATATGCAAATTGCTTAGTGTACAAATGTCAGATTCTAAGAGTAAATGACTTTCATTTTCATCACAACAGCTCCTCTAGCTAATAAGTGATGATAATTGTACTTGTCTCGTGCTTGAAACCAATGCTGAAGGTCATGCAAAAGGCTATAGAGAAAAAGGTAAAGAAAGATTATTGATTCAACTGTGTGTTTTTATTTGTGTGCATTTGTCAGCCTTTAGGACAAAAGTGAGATGTCCAGCCTTGGTCTAGACCAAATGTGATTTCAAGTTCCTAAGAATGGATTCACATGGTCTACACTCTTCTAATGAAATGGCATATACGTATTAGAAGCTCTCTAATATCCCTGCCTAGGGATCTGACAGAGGAATCCTGGCATGAATAAGTGGTTAATAATTGAAGATTGCTAAGGATCTAGCAAGGATATTAGGGCTTCACTATTCAAGTTTTATTTTCTTCTTTCTGTAAAAGACAACTTAAAATATATGTACTTCATGGAGCTATTAGCTGAGGAAAAAATGTGTCCCCAATAAAGGAGAGCTCACTAACTGGATGCTCATTCCCGTTTACCACACTTAGACCTTTGTCACTGGAGAGGCGCATGATATGGTTCTCACTGTTAAGAAGTGCCTGAAGAGGAGTCCATTTTTGTTTCGTTCTACCATAAAATAAGAACAAAGTATAGGAAGACAAATCTTATTGCTCTGGCCCTGTCCCACTTCCTTTCCGTGAGGTTAGCAGTATAGAGCCCGGAAGTGGAACAGCCAGTATGTAACCCTAAGAACAAAAGTCACATCCTGAGAATGATGAAGGAGAAAGCTAGAAAGAGCCTAGGCTCTTGATGGCATCATCTGGCCACTGTGCCATCCCTGGACTGTAGCTCTTGGGAATTCTTGGTGTTGAACGTAAAAAAGTTCTTCAGTTGAGCTACTGTGGATCAGATTTTCAATTTCTGGGAGCTGAAAATATTTCTACTGAAACAGCCCCCCACCACTTCATGCCCTACCCTAGTGATTTTTAGGCTTTCATGTATACCGGAGTTACCTGAAGGTCTTGCTAAAACATGGTTTACTGGGTCCAAAGTAGGTCTGTGATGGCATTTGAGAACTGCTCTTCTAACAAGTTTTCAGATGACGCTGATGCTAATGGTCCAGACATCAGACTTTGAGAATCATTGCTAAGAAGAATGATTTTTCTAAAATATAAATTTTAATGAAAATCATTGCTTAAAATACATTAATACTGCACCACGACCCTTCAGAGCTCCCTGCAAAGACATCTAGATCTGTTTCTCCATCTTTGCCTTTTGTACTTCTTCCATGTTGACCCTAAGTTCCTGACACACTCAGTTGTCTGTGGTTTGCAGATAACAACCTATTACTCTCTGCAGCCACTTTCTAGTAAAATTTTCCCTCTGCCTAGAATTTTCTCACTTATTATTTTCTTGACTATTCTTACTAATCCCTCAAGAGTTGGTCTTCACTTGGCTAAGTCCCTGAGTTGAATACCCTATACTATGAAACAATTATTTATTTACTTTACTTTTCAGTCTTATTCATGTGATTTTCTTGGAGTGCAGTCTATGGCATTCAGGCATCCCCCCCCCACCACCTCACAGCCCCCACAGCCCTAGTGCCCAGCATAGGTGCTGAAACATAGGAAAGAGTACAAAGGCTTGCTGAGTGAAAAACTATTTGCTGAAGCATCAACAATGCTATGTGTTTATGATATAGTTCTTTTTATTCCCTCGGGCTGTAACAGAACCTCCCTCTTTCTGTATAGATCTGTTTATTGTTTATAAAATATACAATTTAATACTTTATTATAATCACTTTCATCACTGTGTAAAAATAAATCTGATGAGTGACCTTTGAACGTAGTCCTTTGCAAGGGACAAAGCCCTTATTTTATTTTTCTCCTTCTTTTTTTTTTTCAATGCAACAGAAATTGAAACCAGAAAATTCTCACAGAACAGATGCCCTTGCAATTGAAAAGCACTCCCTCTAATAATGCTTGGCATAATTTTTGTTAGGTTTGTATCTCTGGTATAATTACATGATGATTTTAATGGAAATTATAAAGAAGTATTTTACAAAGGAACAGAATATTTTATGTGTAGTTATATGTAAATTTACTCTTATAAATATGCAAGCTTTCTTTCTCACATGGGTATTTGCTTAAGGATCTCTCTTGATAAATGCAAACAAGACTCATATTATTTATTAGAAGATTGCTGAGATATATAACAGTAATTGTCATACCACTCTGTAGAATTCACTTCCAGAATCTGCTGTTGTTCTTATTGACTGATAATGCACAGTAAAAATTGCCACATTTAAAAATTCTGTTGAGATATTAAAATATCTAAGTTTTTATTTTCTTTAGATGCATAAATCATTTTTATATGCATGTTGTTATTTACCAAGCCAATCTGGCTTTCAAATGAGGCAATAGCTCTAGTTTGTACAGTATGATTTCTGAAGGTATCTTTCATATCAGTGTTAATTCAATAATAGATAAGAGAAAAATACTAAAAGATAAAGGAAGTTTAATCTTTGGAGCCTGGTATTATACAATATATCATAAGACGAATGCTTCACTACTGGCTATGTTTTCCCAATATAAGTCTGAGGTACAAATAACACTAGTGCCCATTTCGCAACAAGATATACAAGATTATTCTTTCCTCTTAAAAGCTTAATAGCAGCACTTCTACAAGAAAATTAAAAAACAAAAAAATCTTGAGTTCAGTTCACTTCAATTAATATAACAAGCACTTGTTAAGAGACTTCTACTTCATTAGGACTGTTTAGAGAGAAGCACACGAATGCATAGATGCATAAAAACATATGGGTAAACACTAAAATTATTTTGCAATGCTTGGTATTTTAAGCCAACTACAGAAGAGCAGTGGCTTGGTTTCAGCCATGGCAGGTGTCCATTGCTTATTTCCTAATTTTCCTGTGCATCAAAATGTTTGATTATTGAAGAGATGTTCTTGTTTTCTAGATAAAAATAAGGAAATGCCCTGATGGGTTCCTAAAGTTCATACTTAGATATTGTCATAAAGACTATCTTTAAATCACTTAAATTCTGAGGTATGGTCAGAAAATGTTAGGAGGTTAAGTACATGTCAAGATATATAAATCATGTATTGTTGAATTCACTAAGACAGACATACTGTCTCCCTCTTCATTTTATGGCATGATATCTTTTTGGAATAATCAGGTAGCACATTAACACTAAGGAAGAGGAAATTCCAAATGCTTTCATGGGATGGTTGGCACCATCTCTTTATGTCAAATAAATCTCAACCAAGAATCAGAGTTCTCTCCGGGGTCGGGCCAATAGAGGAAGTTCCTCCAGACAGACCTCTGGTCTGTGTTTTCTCATGCAAGTAGCTACTAGGGAAGAGTGAGAAAAATATGTAAGCACTTTGTTCTAGGGGAACCCATGGCTTTGAAACATTTATAAATCTTTCCCAATTACCAAGCAAATGAGAAGGTTTTGCTGTCTGTCTCAGGTTACTAAACTTGAATGTGGCATTTATATGACTTATTTCACCAGTTATTTTAAACCTGATTTGTATTTTTATGAGTGTGGATGGCACCAACACCTGTGCTCAGCCAACTTCCTGCCTTCCTGCATGCATACCTTCCCCAATGACTGGGATCTGACAATTCAGTGTGATTTGTACCATCTGGGAGTCACTCCCTCTACACACTTGATCCACACACCCTACGCTGGACTACCACAGCCCCCCAATTGACTCTTCACCCTTGGACCTCCCTAATGGCTTTTGGACTGAATTTTTTATGAAGGGAAATGAAAGAAAAAACAGGAAAAACTTTTTGTTAAATCTTAATTGTTTCTATATATTAAAATCATTTGTTAGTATTCAGAAGAGTTTTTTTTTGTTTTGTTTTGTTTTTTGTTTTTTTTAATGGTCCTTTGAGGACGAGTCTTCTGCAGGAAAGGAGGCTTTAGTTTGTTCCGCAGCTATAGCTTTAAGAACCAATAAAACAAATCTTTTTTTTTTTTTTAAGTTTTTATTTATATGGCAGACAGAGATCACAAGTAGGCAGAGAGGCAAGCAGAGAGGGAGGGGGGAAGCAGGCTCCCCACTGAGCAGAGAGCCCGATATGGGGCTAGATCCCAGGACCCTGAGATCATGACCTGAGCTGAAGGCAGAGGCTTTAACCCACTCAGCCACCCAGGCACCCCACTGATATCAGCCACAGCAACTTCTTTCAAGATACGTCTCCAAAGGCAAAGGAAACAAAAGTGAAAATAAACTTTTGGGACTTCATCAAAATCAAAAGATTCTGCACAGCAAAGGAAACAGTCAAAAAAACAAAGAGGCAACCCACGGAATGGGAGAAGATATTTGCAAATGACAGTACAGACAAAAGGTTGATATTCAGGATCTATAATGAACTCCTCAAACTCAACACACACGAAACAGGCAATCATATCAAAAAATGGGCAGAAGATATGAACAGACACTTCTGCAATCAAGACATACAAATGGCTATCAGACACATGAAAAAATGTTCATCATCACTAGCTATCAGGGAGATTCAAATTAAAACCACATTGAGATATCACCTTACACCAGTTAGAATGGCCAAAATTAACAAGACAGGAAACAACATGTGTTGGAGGGGATGTGGAGAAAGGGGAACCCTCTTACACTGTTAGTGGGAATGCAAGTTGGTGCAGCCACTTTGGAGAACAGTGTGGAGATTCCTCAAGAAATTAAAAATAGAACTTCCCTATGACCCTACAATTGCACTCCTAGGTATTTACCCCAAAGATACAGATGTTGTGAAAAAAAGGGCCATCTGTATCCCAATGTTTATAGCAGAAATGGCCACGGTCGCCAAACTACGGAAAGAACCAAGATGCCCTTCAACAAACGAATGGATAAGAAAAATGTGGTCTATATACACTATGGAGTATTATGCCTCCATCAGAAAGGATGAATACCCAACTTTTGTAGCAACATGGACGGGACTTGAAGAGATTATGCTGAGTGAAATAAGTCAAGCAGAGAGAGTCAATTATCATATGGTTTCACTTATTTGTGGAGCATAACAAATAGCATGGAAGACATGGGGAGTTAGAGAGGAGAAGGGAGCTGGGGTAAATTGGAAGGGGAGGTGAATCATGAGAGACTATGGACTCTGAAAAACAATCTGAGGGGTTTGAAGTGGCGGAGGGGGGTGGGAGGTTGGGGTACCAGGTGGTGGGTATTATAGAGGGCATGGATTGCATGGAGCATTGGGTGTGGTGAAAAAATAATGAATACTGTTATGCTGAAAATAAATAAATTAAAAAAAAAACCAACAAAACAATGATCAGAGTTGGGATACACTAACAAGACAATATTATCTTTAGTTTCAGTCCCAATTTGGACCAAAGAGAAGCAGACAAAGTGAGGAACCTTGTTTCATTAAACCACGCATATGATCAGAGAACACTCAGGAAAATAACGACAGCATCTAAACTATCAATAGAAGGGGTCAAACTTAGACTGTCCAGTTGTGATGGCCTAAATCTTGATGTCCAGATAAATTCTAAACAGCTCTAGATGCTTCACATCCCACATATAGGAACTTTAATACCTTAATAATTGTTTTAGATGAAAGTACATAATACTTGAAAATATTTGAATTCTCTTCAAAGTGCATAGGAAATATTTTATCTTTAATTCTTCCTTTAAATGCTCTCTATTTCTGACAAATGCACATGCAGATAGATTTCTTTTTAATTATACAAACATTTATTGACTTTTCATTATGTGCTAATTAGGTAGATAAGTTCAGTGTAATCTGTCAAGTGCTATGAGTCAGATGAGAGAAGGATTCTCTGGATGTGCATATAATCATCCTTCATGGTCAGAAGAGGCTCCCTGGAGCCTATATCAAAGCACCACCTTGAAGGGACTCAAGTGAAGATAGGGTCAGGAGGTATGATAACTCAGAAGCTTGAGAAAACACCTTTGCAGAATCCTAAGTCGTTCAGTTGATTGGCTCTTAGTATTTGAGGTGGCAGATTGTGAAAAGCAGTATTCTGAAGGTGTTTCCTCAAGATTTGTTTACCTTGGTTATTAAATCAGACACTGATGTACAGACTGCTTGAACGGACTTTGTAGATGTAATCAAGATTACGTGTTACTGAAAATGGAGTAATTATCTTGGGTTATTTGGTGGGACAAATAACCCACCATCTGAGACATTCAAAGCAGGAAATTTCTCCAACTGAAGTCAGAGAGATGCACCAAGCAAAGAGAAAGAAGGGAAAGTAAGGCATTGGATGCATGAGAAGTAGTTCACCCACTTCTTGCTGGCTTTCAAGAAGAGAGACAACAGCAAGAGGATGTGGATAGCCTCCAAAAGCTGAAAATGACCCCTAGCTAAAGGCCACCAAGGAAATGAGGACCTCAGTTCTACAAATACAAGGAACTGAATTAAACTAATTTGAATGATCCTGGGAGCCAGTTCTTCTCAGATCCTCCCAATAAAAGCCCAACTAGCTAAGACTTTATTTTCATCTTTAAGAAACCAGGAGCAGAGGGGCCAGTATAATCAACCCAGACTTCAAATCTTCAGAAATGTGAGTTAATAAATTGGTGTTATTTTAAACCTCTAAATTGTGGTGATTTGTTATGGCAGCAATAGAAAACTAATATAGGAGTAATCATGAAAAATGAGACTAGAAGCAGTGATTCTCAACTGTACCTAATATTGTTCCCAGGGAACATCTGACAGTAAACAGAAACATTATTGTTTGTCACTACTGGGACAAGGGGTAGAAGTGTGGAGGGAGCTGGGAGACATATTTGCTACTGGCATCTTGTAGATAAAGGCCAGGTATACTACTAGAATTCTGTAATACACAGAATAAGCCCCCACCCCATAGCAAAGTATTATGTGTCCCAAAATATCAAGTGGCAAGACTGAGAAATCCTAGATAAAAAATTAGGAAATCATTGGTTGGATCATGAAAGGTCTTATGAGTCTTGATCCAACGGAGTTTGCATTTCATCTCCAAAGTTATGAATAGCCATGGAAACTTGTGCTCTTTTCTCCCTCTGGCTACATGAAAGATATGCTATACTTCTTTTGTTGCAAAAATGACAGCAAGCAGGACTGAGATAACTACTAGAAACATTTCTATTATTAGGTGAACATCAACTGAAAAAAAGTAGCTAATAAATTAGATCTTATCAAACTTCTTTGTTGCTGATCTAACATAAATAATCATTTGCCAGTGGTAATCATATGCAAGTGGTCACTTAAAAAGTAATAATAATTGCCAAAAAACTGGTTTATAGTGATGAGTCATTCTAAAAACTGGAAGCCTAATGATATTTTTGAAAAAATATTTTAAGGAAAACACCAAAGGAAGTGTTCACCTGATTAATTTTCTGTGTCTTTGTGAAGATGGCTCATCATATTAGTGATTTTTTCTTATACATAATATCCTCTGCTTGCTTAGTTCCCTGTATAATTAGGCTATTGAGCATCTACTTCCTTCAAATCCCTTTGTCTTAATCTTTTACATTTTCTTTTTAATAAATAGAAGCATGACCACTGGATCTTATGGTTAAGACTGTGTTTACATTTGTCAGAAACTGCCAACCTATTTTCTAGCAATGAATGTCTTTTTTCTTTTTTTTTTTTTTTTTTGTTCACTTACCTGCAACCTGCATTCCCTGAGTGAGCCCAAGACTTTGTTGACTCTATATTAGACTTAAAAAGTCAGGAATAAAAATAAAGTCTCGTCTAACTCTCAAAAGCAAATTCGCATGTTTCATACTGATAAGGATAATTGATAAGAGTAATTTGGAAGTCCAGGTTGTATTGATTTCACTAACATGATTAAAATTTCAATTGAAAATTTAAAAAAAATATATTAACCATATATTCACTTGGTATGGGCCTAACTTAACTTGCCAGACCGATTTCTCCTTTAAAATAATGGTTCCTATTGACTTGTCCTTGTTGATTATTAGACTGTATTATTTTTTGCATTATTACATCTCATAGTTAATGGTACCATATCATCATTGGTGCATATAGGCCTTCTTATTCTTATTGATTTGTTTAGTTTGTATGTGTTCATGCTAAATGAGTATTTTTCCCCCCGAGGGAATTTAAATTCATTTAAATGGTATAGAATTACATATTTAATTATGTTTTACTTTTCTGTTTTTCAGCTGTATCCACTCCCTGCACTCATTCCCTGCAGATTTCAGCCATCCCAGTGATGCCCATCTAGGTGATCTCTAACTCTCACCACACAAATGATTCTACTGTCACCTCTTCATAAACAAACATGGACACTTATTTGACTAAGCATGTAGGGCATATTAGCAATTTCTTCAGAATACATACCATGGAGCAAAAATTCAGAAATACAGGATATTCATCTTCTATAATTGGCTAAAATACATCAGCAATCTCTACCCAGTGTGTACTCTAGTTCACCAGCAACAGTGGTATCATCAGTTTTCTGGGTTTTTTTTCTGGTCTTTTAGCTATGAAATAATAACATTATAATTTAAATTTATGTTTATTTGATTATTCATGGTTTTGAACATTTCTTCCTGTGTATTACATTTTGGGGCTTCCTTTTAGATAAATTGCCTGGTCATGATCTTCCCTGCTTTTCTATAACAGCTGTTCTCTGTCTTTTGTTTATTTGTACGAATTCCTTATATATTATAATTAACCCTTTGTATATGTAGTATATTACAAAGTATCTTCTGCATTTTGTCTTCTGTATGTTAACTTTGTTTAAAGTTACCATCACTGGGCACCTGGGTGGCGCAGTCAATTAAGCATCTGCCTTTGGCTCAGGTCATGATTCCAGGGTCCTGGGATTGAGCCCCACATAGAGACCCACATCAGGGTCTCTGCACAGCAGGGAGCCTGCTTCTCCTCTCCCTGTGCCTACCCCTCTATCTGCCAGTCAGCCTACTTGTGTTCTCTATCAAATAAACAAATAAAATCTTTTAAAAAAATGAAAAAGTTTCCATCATTGAACAGAAAGACAATATTGATTTAATGAAATTCGCCTACTCACCCACCTCATGGTTTGTTCTTTAAATTTTGTTTTTCTGGGTTTTTTAGTCATTGCTGACCTTGGGTCTCAAAGATATTTGCCCACATTTTACTTGATTAACTTTGCCTTTCAAATATGGGTGTTTTTAATTTATGTTTTTTGGTTTCAGAATATTTTAAACATAAAGAAAAATTGTGAAACTATTCACATAGTTCCAATACATCCCACAGCCAGTATTCTCTATAATTTGTATTAGAATGTTAAGTGACATGATTAATGAACAAAACTGATACATAATCATTAAGTAAAGTTCATGCCTGATTCAGATTTCTCTAGTTTTTACCAAGTGTCCTTTTTCTCTTCCAGGATGTCATCCAGGATACCAAAATACATTTAGTGGTCATATCTTCTTAGACTACCCTTGCTGAGATATTTTTTCAGACATTCTGTGTTTTAACAATTTGGAGGAATACTGGTCAGGTATTTTATAAAATGTCCCTCTCGGGATTTTTCTGATGTTCTTCTCATGCTTAGGTAGGGGTTATAAGTTTTGGGGAAGAAGACTGCCATGATAAAGTATCATTTTCATCACACTATATCAAGGGTAAATAGTTTCAAATGATTTATCAGTGTTGATGTTAACCTTAATCACTTGGCTAATACAGTGTTGATCAAGTTTCTTCACTAAGGAGTTTACTGTCTCCCCCCAACTCATACTCTACCCTTTAAAGGAGGGCATTGGGCTCAGCCCACTCAAGAAGTGGAGACTTGCACTCAATCTTATTATGGAGGGTGAATTATTAACAAAAATTATTTGGAATTCATCTATATAGGAAATTTGTCCATTCCTCCTATTATTCATTTATTCAATCATTTATGTTTAGTGGTATGGACTTATGGGTATTTATTTATACATTGAGTTATAAGCTAATACTATTTTATTTTGATACTCAAATTCTGCCAGCTTTGATCTTTGGGAACTCTTTCAGTTGGCTTTTACACCCCTTGGACATGTTCCAATCATCGTGAATTCTTTCAGTACTTCCTTATTTTCTGGCACTGTAAGATGTGCCAGGCATATCTTGAGTATTTTCTGCCCCGTTCTCAAATCAGCCATTTCTCCGTAGAGCTTTGGTTCCTTTTATTGGAAAATGGTGGTTAGAAACCAGTATCTTAGCACTAGATATACTCATTGCTACTGGACTGATACTGGTTTTAGGCCCTCTCAGCTGACAAACCAAGGAAATATATATCTATATATCTATATATATATAATCTCTATGGATACTTGCAATTAAGTATTTCTTTTTTTATTAACATATAATGTATTATTTGCCTCAGGGGTACAGGTCTGTGAATCATCAGTCTTACACAATTTGCAGCACTCACCATAGCACAAACCCTCCCCAATGTCCATCACCAGACACCCCATCCCTCCTCCCCATCCCCAGCAACCCTCAGTTTGTTTCCCGAGATTAGGAGTCTTACAGTTTGTCTTCCTCCCTGGTCCCATCTTGTTTCATTTTTTCCCTCCCTTCCTCCCCACAACCCCCTGCCCTGCCTCTCAAATTCCTCATATCAAAGAGTTCATACAATAATTGTCTTTCTCTGATTGACTTATTTCACTTAGCATAATACTCCTCTAGATCCATCCACGTTGTTTCAAATGGCAAGATTTTATGGGATTTTTGATGACTGCATAGTATCAAGTATTTCTACATATGATCATGTGTACCTATATGAGCTAAACATGAGTTTACACTGATGTCTCCAACTATAGTCCATTACCACAAGCATCATTCTAAGCCTCCTCTTCTTTCTTATTTGTAATTTCCTAGTCCAATAATGAGAAACCTGGCTTTACTACCTACCATCTATTTATTTAATTGCTCAATTCTGGTAAATGTGTATATGCTTCAAAATCGTTAGCTAGTAGGTCCATGGAAAATGATTCTATCAACTAAAGTATTGCACTTACTTACTGCACTTTTTTCTTTAGTCTTACATACTCCATTAACTTCCAAAGTTAGGTCAACACCTTCTTACCCATCTCCTTCAGTGAGATTGTTTCACACTTTTGTAGTACAGTTAGATTATTTTATCACATTTTGCGTTTCATCCTGACCTCTTAAATTTCTTAAAATTTGCATATATTAAGGTTAATTATTTGTGATGTGAAGTTCTATTGGTTTTGACAAATGCATAATGTCATGTATCCCCCATTATATTATCATACAAAATGATTTCATTGCCCTAAATAATTCCCTATATAATCCTCTGCCCCACCCCCCCTCCTGAATTTTTGACCCCCACTGATTTATTTGCTGCCTCAATTTTTTTGGTCTTTTCCAGAACACCAGATTAGTAGAATCATGCAGCATAGAGCCTTTTCAAAATGGATTCTTTTACTTAGCAATATGCACTTAAGATACATTCATGTCTTTGTATATTGATAGCTTATTCCTTTTTATTGGTGCATAGTTTTCCATTATATGAATGTACCATGGTTTAACTGTTCACCTTTCAAAGGACATACTGATTGCTTCTAGTTTTTGGTCATTGTTCATAAAGTTGCTATGAACATTCATGGGCTGTATTTTTGTGTGGACGTAAGTTTCAAATCAAATCCAGTAATTGCTAGATCATATGGTAAGGCAATATTTAGCTTTGTAAGACACTGCCAAATTGTCTTTGAAAGTGAATGTACTACTTTGCATTCCCCCAGCAATGAATGAGTTTGCATCTCAGCATCTTTGCCAGCAACTGATATTGTCAGTCTTTGTTGGATTTGAGCCATTCTAATGCATGTTTAGTTGTATCCCATTGTTGCCTTAATTTGCATTTCCCTAATGACAAATAATGTGGGAAACATTTTCATATACTTATTTGCCATCTGTATATCTTTTTTGGTGAGGTGTCTGTTCAAATGTTTTATTCATTTTTTTAATTGGATTGTTTGTTTTCTTATTGTTGACTTTTAAGAGGTTTTTATATACTTTGGATACGGGTCCTCTATTAGATATGTGATTTCCAAATATTTTCTCCCAGTTCATCTGTATCTTTTCATTCTCTTGAAGGTATTTTTCAAGGACAAGAACTTTTTAATTTACTGAAGTGCAACTTAAAAATTGTTTAATGGATCATGCTTTGTTTTCCCTAAAAATTTATCACCAACCACAAAGTCATGTAGAGTTCTTTTTATATTTTCTTCTAAAAAGTTTTATAGGTTTCTATTTTATATTTGATTCTATATTGAGTTAATGTTTGTAAAAACAGTATAGGTATGTGTCTACAGTCCTTTTTTTTTTTTTTTTTTTTTGCATTTGGATATCTGAATGTCTAGGACCATTTGTTGGAAAGATTATCTCTCTCCATTGAACTGCCTTTAAATCTTTAACAAATATCAGTTGACTACATTTGTGTGAGTCTATTTCTGGGCTATTTATTCTCCTTTGATTAATGTGTCTATTCTTTCTCCAGTCCTATGTTGTCTTGATTACTGAGGCTTTATAGTAAGTCTTAAGTTGGGGGAGTCTCCAGTTTTGTTCTTCATTATATTGTGTTGAATAATATAATTATTTTGCCTTTCCATATAAACTTTAGAATTATTTTGTCAATAACTGTAAAACAGCTTTCAGAGATTTTTATTGAGATGTATTGAATCAATAGATTGATTTTGAAAGAATTAGCATCATTATAACATTGACTCTTCCATCCATGAACATGGAACATTGCTCATTTAGATAGATATTTTCTTTTTTCTTTTACCAGTGTTTTGTAACATAGGTTTTTAATATAACCAAGTTAACGTTTGTATATGATTTTGGTAAGGTATCTGGTTATGTTTTTTTTCATGCATTGAACACCATATACTCAATAATCCATGCTCCCCTGTTGATTTGTGACTTCACATTTATTAAATATTTAATTTTGTAGACACATTTGTTATAAAAAATGTGCCTCTAGTTTGTCCATTTAATTTTTTTATTTTTTACATTGATGGTATATATAACTTTGACCAAATCTTTGAAATGAGTCTTAATATATGGTAGGAAAGTCCCATTCTCCCTTTATAATGTTGAATTGGTGATTCAAGTATTTTAATTTTAAAATTTTGTAATAAAATTTTTTATTTACTTAAAATTTAAATATATTAAGTTCTTAAGAAATGTTAATTGGAGTTTTGATTATAATTTCAGTCAATTTTAGGAGAATTTATATCTATATAAACTGAAGAACATAAACTGTTGAAGGATGTGGTCTACCTCTCAATTTTTCTTTATTAAAATTTTGTTTTATTTTTATAGGTTAACTATCATGTACTTTATGTCTTGTTATTACGAATGTTGCATTATATTTATTGTATTTTTCACTCAATTACTGCTACTTGAGATGAATGTTGTTGATATTTGCAGGTTTGATTTTTTTCTAATAGCTTTTTCCAGTGTTTTTATCTATTTATTTATTTTTTTAAGAGAGAAGGAGTGTGAGCAGAGACAGGCAGAGGGAGAGAGAGAGACAGAATCTTAAGCAGGCTCCATGCCCAATGTGGAACCTGATGCAGGGCTTAATCTCACAACCCTGAGATCATGATCTGAGCTGAAACCAAAAGCCAGATGCTGAACCAACTGAGCCGCACAGGTGCCCCATATCATTCCAAAAAATGTCTCTTTTTTCACTTGCCTTCCAATTCTTAAATCCCTAGTCTTTTTCTTCCTTTCTTTATTGCACTGGCCTTGACCTCTAGAACTAAACTTAGAGGAAAACTTCTGGAGTTTCCTCAGTAAATATAAACTGATGGTAGAATTTTGGTACATAATGCTTGATGCATTGAAAAAGTTCTTTCTTATTTGTAGCTCCTTGGGTGTTGGTATAAGTAATTGCTGAACCATATAAAATGTTTTCTTTCCTGGATTAAGGAGATAATTATCTGCTTCTTCTGTTTTAGATGATTAGTATAATAAAGTACACTGCTACATTTTCTGATGTTAAATCAACCATACATTCCTTGGATTGATTCTACCTATTCATGATTCATAATTTTTAGATGATGCGTTCATTTACTATTATTTTATTTAGTGTTTTTTACATCAAGTGTTTTAATCATAATTACCCTGTATTTCCCTTTCTTTGTAACTTCCCTATAGAGTATTGCATAAATATAAATAAGATTTAAAAATTGACCTGGCATGTTTTTATTCTTTTTTTGTGTATTAGTACAACCTGATCAGGAATAAACTATTATATGAACTACTGTTTAAAATTTTGTAGAATTGACCTATAATTCCATATATAATTTTGTGTTAAGAGGGGACATCTTTGACTACTGATTTCATTTGTTTATTACCATTCTATATGGTCTATTGACACCTTTGTAATTTTTTCTTGCACCAATTTTGGCATTTCATGCATTTCTATTAGGTTATAATTTTCTTAAGATCCTTTACCTGGTGTTAACTCTTGTCTTTGCTACTTATTAGGTGAGTCTTCCTTTCCTAATTAATAAACAGGGATATTACCACTAGAATAGTCTGCCTCACAGAATTATTGTGTGGGTCAAGACGATAAGGAAAAGATTATTGTAAATACCTTAGTATACCCAAAGAAACATTACCATTTCACTTCAGGTTAGAAATTTTGTTAACTAAGTGAATAATAAGTAATCATGTTAATAATGTTCTCTGTAAGGTATAATGAATGTCACTAAAAATTGTGAGTCTCAGTTTCATCAGATGTATAGTTTTGAAGATGTAAGTAGTGTTCTTAGAAATTGAAGTCTAAGCTTTATAACCAACATCTTAGTGCAAATTAAATTAAAGAAAGTGGAAAAGATTTTCTAAGAAGGGTTAGTAATGTTAGAAGTGGATAAAGGTATTCTCTCTCCTGAGGGATACCACATTTTTAATAGAAAAGAAACTTGATATAAATGGGATTTCCAGATGTAAATGGGATGTCCAAAGTCATGAGGAAAATATAATTTGTTATTATTTTTTTATAAGTAATCTCTGTTTCCAACATGGGGTTTAAACTCAGGACCACCAAGATCAAGAGTCACATGTTATACCAAACGAGCCAGTCAGGTGCCATGAAACCCTATTTGAAATATATCTCAGGCCCTGAAGAAGGCCACCAAAATCTGTATTATTTATTGCTATATAGCAATATTACCACAAAGTTAAGTGACTTCAAAAAATGTATTTATTGGGGCACCTGTGTGGCTCAGATGGTTGGGCATCTGCCTTCGGCTCAGGTCATGATCCCAGGGTCCTGGGATCGAGCTATGCATTGGGCTCCCTGCTTGGCAGGAAGCCTGCTTCTCCCTCTCCCACTCTCCCTGCTTGTATTCCCTCTCTCGCTGTGTCCCTCTCTGTCATATAAATAAATTAAATCTTTTTAAAAAATGTATTTATTGTCTCATGGTATCTGTGAATCTGGATTCCGGGCACAACTTAACTAGGTTCTTTGCAAGGGTACAATCAAGGTGTTTACCAGGGCTGGGCTCTTATCAGTGGCTTGCCTGGAGAACCAACTTTTTTTTTCTTTTTCTTTAAGACTTTTAAAAAAAATAGCAGTTTTAAGTTGATAATGAAATTGAGAGGGAGATACAGAGATTTACCATACATTTCTTCCCTCACACATGTACCCCCCATTAATAACATCCCCAACTAAACTATATTTGTTATAATTGATCAACCTACAATGATACATCTTGATCACCCAAATTCCATAGTTTTATGAGGGTTCATTCTTGGTATTGTGCATTCTGTAGATTTGGACAAATGTATTATGATGTATAGCCATGCTTACAATATTATTTACAGTATTCTCACTGCCCTAAAAATCTTTCAAGTCCTACCTATTCATCCCTCCTGCTCCACACCAGCTCCTGGCAACTACTGATCTTTTTACTGTCTCCACAGTGTTGCCCTTTTTTTAGAATGTCATATAGTTGAAATAGTACAGTAAATTGCCTTTTCACGTTGGTTTCTTTCATCCAGTAACATGCATTTAAGTTTCCTCCATATCTTTTCATAACTTGATAGCTTATTTCTTTTTAACCCCGAGTAATATTCTATTGTCTAAACGTACAGTTTATTAACCCATTCACCTACTCAAGGATGTCTTGGTTTCTTCAGAGTTTGGCAATTATGAATAAAGCTGTTATAAACATTCATGTGCAGGTTTTTGTGTGGACACAAATTTTCATCTCCTTTTGGTAAATATCAAGGAGTGCAGTTGCTAGCTCATATGATAAGAAAATGTTTAGTTTTATGAAAAACCATCAAATGGACTTCCAAAATGATTCATTTTGCATTCCCATCAGCTTTGAATAAGAGTTCTGGTTGCACTCACCAGCATTTGGTGCTGTCAGTGTTCAGGATCTTGGCCATTCTACTAGGAGTGTAATAATCCTCTTTTAAACACAGGTAGCAGTTGGTCTTGTGTTTATAGTATTGCAGACTTTAGTTTCTTATTGGTTTCAGTTCCTGGAGGCCACTCATGGTTTCTTGCTCCTTGGGTTGCCCAATATGGCCGCTTGTCTCCTCTAAATCAACAAGGGTGTAAGAGACACAAGAATATTTAAGAAGCAATGTCATATGAAGTGGAGAGTTTCATTAAGTTGAAGATTTTAAAAACTCTTCATGTAATTTTATAACTATACTTAATTGGATTAAGAAATAATTTGGAGTAGACAAAATGAAAACCTGATGTGCACACCAGTCCTTCCAAAAGTTAGACTGTACAAAGAGATAAGGCAACTCTTAAAGGAAGGTACAGAGGAAGGAGAGGTATATTGCTGTTACTTTTGCTTTTTAGGTAGGAAAAAATACTGAACAAAATTAACATTCCTTCAATGCTTTCATTAAAAATATGTTTTATGGAAATGTCTTTTTAATTCTTAATAATCTATCCTGGAGTGATTGTCTGAACTAATATTATTTTTATACTAGTTTTTATTTAAATGATGGCTTAGATTTTACTAAACAGCTAATATATATTTATTTATTTATTTTAATATGTGCCAAGTTTTAAGCCAAATGTTGTAACACATTTTAATTTTTCCTTTATTTCATTTTTCATAAAACTTCATATATTGCATTCTTGTGCACTACAATGCACCATTGCCCTTATTTAACATGTGAAAGTTGCACAGAGCATTTGAAGTAGATTAAGCACTAAAATGTAACTTATTTACTCATATACTGGAAAGGGCAAGGCATCCATTTCCTAGTTATGGCTATGCATCCAACAGCAGCCTCAGGCCACTGAGTCACCTGCTCTGTCACGCCTTCTGTTGTACTCTGGCGGGTACTTCCCGGAGAGAGCAAGATGGCTACCAGCCTCTCCAGACATCTCACATCTCTTTTCCAGTAATTCCAGTTGTAGTTCTGAGCTGAAACATAACTGAGAATAACTGGCTAGTATGGGTCTTGAGCCCACTGATTGTGTAAGGGAAGTGGGGTCAGCTCCACCCTAACAGGCAGGGAGGAAAGTGCCTCAAGGAAAGTCAGAATGTTGTACCAACTAAAGAAAGGGGGAAAGAGGCTAGGCAAGAACAAGAGATGTTGAGTGTTTAGAGTGCTCTTGCAGGTTAAGAATATTTCCCAGTGGGGCGCCTGGGTGGCTCAGTGGGTTAAAGCCTCTGCCTTCAGCTCAGGTCATGATCCCAGAGTGCTGGGATCGAGCCCTACATCGGGCTCTCTGCTCCGTGGGGAGCCTGCTTCCTCCTCTTTCTCTCTGCCTGCCTTTCTGCCTACTTCTGATCTCTGTCAAATAAATAAATAAAATTAAAAAAAAAAAAGAATATTTCCTAGAGTATATAACTTGTGTGTGGTAGGGGATGGCCCCAGACCTTGAGCTTAAGATTCTAAATCGAGGGCTTGTTTTATTATACCATAATGTCCTCTGATTCAGGAAGAACCCTGTGCTTATTTTGTGCACTATATTAGGATAATTATTTACAATTTATAGAGCATTTCCATACATGTTACGTCACTTGAGGAGGCAGTAAGATATGTATAACATATATGTTTCTTATTCCTTTAGTTGTTCCTGGCTGCCTTCACCACTCAATCAACTGGCGATGTGAATCAGAGTAGCACTTAAAATCAGAGCTACTCTCTTTCTCTCTCAACTTTCCTGTGGTTGAAACATTTGTTTAAATAATTATGTTATATCTGTACTGTGCTTCAGGCTGAATGTAAAATAAAAATAGGAAGAGAGATTGGATCAACAACAACAACAACAACAAAAACCAACAAAGCTGGATATGTGCTTTCAGTAGAGCATATACTACAAGCACTACTGATAAATGTTGAAGCACAATTCCCTAAAGTGTGAATAGTCTGGTATGAGATAACCAAGGGTGGATTAAACATGAGAAATAAGTTATAGCTTCACATTCCTGACACTGAATTACTCTGCAGTATAATGAGAGGACTATTTTAACCCAGCAAGAACATTCTATTTCAAAGCAATTCAAAAACTGAAACCAACATATTACACAGGGAAAACCTAAATGCAAAAATGGAAAGAAAAGTAATGCAAAAGGATAAAATTTCATACTTTATACATAATGATAATCATTATTATATTAGACTGAATTCTGTATTCAGAAATGTTTCTTTCTTTTCTAATATGAATTTAATTCCTTAAAGGTTTATTCAACAACTTATAATAAATGATCAATGGAAACCTGAAGAAAAGTTTCTAATGGTTTTACTACTGAAATGTATCATTTCTACAAAATTTTCTTTAGTATTTATGTAAAACTGAAGTGTAAAATTATAAATTTTAAAAATTTTGGGATTGTAAAACTAAAATATAATGTGTAAATTTAAAAATTTCCACTAAAAATATTTTGAGTTTTTTAAAGTCCCAGTTTATCTTAGGTCAGACTTATATTTTTACTAATTTCTTTCCTACAAAGATGATGGTTATTCACTGTATAAATTCTAATGACTGCATTTTTTTTTCATTTGAAAAGTAACTTTAGGGAATGAACAAATTGACTTGACACACATTTCCCCTGTAGACAGCTTCTTGCACCACCATGATCATGAAGACCATACACAGTGTCTACCATGGAGTATGCAGGCATACAGAGTACATCTGGAGAAAGAAATGATTACTTACAGTTGGTAGCAGGAGAAAAATGTCTTGAAGGGGACATTTGAGCAGACTGGACATATGGATATGGAAAATAAAAAGATTTGAGGTAAAGGAAGTAACAAAAGAAAAATCCTAAGCTTGCTCTTTGTGCACCCTTTTCTTTCTGGTCTACCCTCTAGAGACATCAAACTATATAACTAGTCCTTAAACACTGTAGGCTCTTTTAGAGTTCAATTCACATTAATGTCTGGAATGCCCTTACCTCCTCTAAGAAACTATTATCTTCAGAAGTCAATCTCAAATGCTACTTTACCTGGAGAGACTTTGAAAGTGTTAGAAGAGTTTTATGAAGTGATCAGAGCTGTGCTTTTGGAAGTACAATATAACCACAGGGAAGAAGATGGTTGGAACCAGGAGATAAGAAATGCAATTGTGTTCATGTGAGGAAGCAGGAGCTACATATTAGATCTTACCCATGTCCAGGAAGAGATAGCGAGAGTTGTGAGAGAGATTTGGTTGTTAATTAATCATACTATAATTTTTGCTTATCTTGAACTAAGGTGATTACTTCAAAATAAACCAGAAACACAGAAGGGAAAATATTTGGGATGGAGAATAACCTGTTGCATTCTAATCATATTGGGTTACAGATTTGTGGGACATCTAAAGGAAGATATTCTCTGGACACTTGGAAATGAGACTTTGGAGCTTACTAGGATGAAGGTATCAAGAGTTTGGCCTCATATAAATGATCATTGAAATAATAAAACTAGACTAAAATGATAAAGAAGATACACAGAAATGAAAAAAAGTTACTGCAGTTTTAACTGTGTTGCTGTAAATATATAGTGCATCAATGTCAGTACTGGATAACATGGGAAGTGAAGAAATGTTAATACCTGAAGATGTTTAAATATACTCCTTTCTGTTGTTAACACGTACTAAGGATTAACTGAGAAATCACCAAGACCATCTGATTCTAATGTACTGGACCATTTAATGAGCAAAATATACAATATGAAGTTAAAGGTTAATAGGCAACTCTCCCCCTAAATAAAAGGAAACAAGAGACACATGTTCCAATGACCATCTGTGACATTTATTGAAATCATTTTGGTAGATTCTAGGTGCCATTTTTACGTTGTTACATGGAGCACTGGGTGTGGTGCATAAACAATAAATTCTGGAACACATAAAAAATTTAAATTAAACTAAATTTTAAAAAAAGATATATTCCCTAGACGATGATTGAATTTTCAATAGGAGCAAACATTCTTTGTTTGTAGAATAATGTAGTAGTAAGTTAATCTTAAAAACCTGTACACCTACTACCCAGCCATTAAAAGAAATGAAATCTTGCCATTTGCAATGACATGGATGGAACTAGAGGGTATTATGCTAAGTGAAATAAGTCAACCAGAGAAAGACCATATCATATGTTCTCCCTGATATGAAGAATTTGAGAGGCAACATGGGGGGGTTTGGGGAGTAGGGAAGGAAAAAATGAAACAAGATGGGATCGGGAGGGAGACAAACCATAAGAGACTCTTAATCTCACAAAACAAACTGAGGGTTGCTGAGGGGAGGGGGGTAGGGAGAGAGTGGTTGGGTTATGGACATTGGGGAGGGTATGTGTTATGGTGAGTTCTGTAAAGTGTGTAAACCTGGCGATTCACAGACCTGTACCCCTGGGGCTAATAATACATGATATGTTAATAAATAATTAAAAATTTTTAAAAACCCTATATACCATATGCAAGTTTCAAATGCATTTTAAAAGAGCATAAGTTGCTTTATTTCTTAATCTTGTTCAGAAACAAAATATCTAATTGTATTTCCTTACCACACTTTTTTTCTAGTCAATGGCTTTTACTATAATCAAATTCTATTGTTTTTGCAGCTTATATCTAGAATTGACTAAAAATTAGAACTTATACAAAAAACACAGTATGACTAGTATCACCAATATCCCATCTATTATTGTCACTAAACAAGGGTTGAGGGATTGGCCTACTTTGGTTCTGTCAGCAGTCATTTTAATCCAATTTCTTTTAAATTGGATTTTTATTGAACATAAAAACATAAATTATAATAGATTGGATAGTTTCTATATGTTTATAGTTTATCTAACTTAATAATAAACATTTTAAAGTGTGATTGACTATATCTAACTTTGAAGAATCAAAACTTTCTAGTTTTAATCTTCATTTAACTTTATAGTTTAAATGGTTGAATTATCGTCCCTCTCGGGCAATTTCCTTCCTAGCACTAGAAGCAAAATGACAGAATACCCCCAATCCTAGTCCCTGTGGGCTTACAATGTGATTTGTTTAAATAATACACAAAATAAATTAGACTTTGGGGGCCATGACCTACATACCATTGTTGAGTTTGTTGTAAAGCTAATTAAACTCGTAAATTTTTCCAGATTAACTAGACTAAATACTTCCTACAGAAGTGATTCTGTGACTTGACTTTGCAGAATGAAACAAAATTTTCTAACATGTTTAATCCACATTATCATTTTGAAGAGCCTCAAAAACTATCTCTATGGGGTGCTAGCTAAACATACACAAATGAGTAAAATAAATATGGCCCAAACACATGATGAATTTAAATTTGGTCCCCAAATGCTGACACATTTATTAGGCAGAAGTTCCTGTTGGTATGACTAAACATTCAAAACAACACCATGTGATTGTTGCTCTTTTTTTCCCTTTCAAATAGGTGGTATGAATGTGAGCTAATGTCAACAGAGTGCAAAGCAACCATTATCTTATTTCTCATCTATTTTGCTAGCTTTTCCTCTTTAGAATGTCTTATTCTCCCTTCCCTAGCACGTGACTTTCTCATGTATAGGGAACTTTTCATTTTCTACATCTACTTTTTAACCATGTGACTCTGCTTTTACTCAACAACTCCTCCTGGCCAGGTCTTTGTCTAGGAGTAAATGTGAGAATACGAAGGAGAAAAAACAGTTCCACTGGCCCCTCTCCACTAAGGGAAGAAGTCTAAAGTTGTTTGCACATAATCGTCCCAAGAGTTACAATAATGAGGACATCTCAAACTTTCATCTACAGATTGGAGGACTGAGGTATCCCTGAGCAAATGTTACAATAAGCTATTTACTTATGGATCCTGTCTCGAAGGGTTTGAGGTGAATAGAAATGTAATTAGGATTTAGATAAGCATTTCCTTCTAATTCCTTGAAGAAAAGTGGGTTCAAGAATTTTAACTATAAAGATGGCTACCCCTGGATCTGGAAAGAGAGTCCCTGGCACTTCCAAGGGCATTTAAATAGATAGCGGTGAAGTGATTCATCTGTATGTCTAATTTCACTTCAAATGTTGCAATAGATGTTTAGCAGACATGATTACCATCTGTCTTGACTCATATAAAAGAAAAAAAGAAAAAAGAAAAGAAGCTTTTCCTGGCCTAAGTGGCCTTAGATTGGAAAAAAGGAAAAGGAAAGAGAGAATGTGTGAATATGCCTAAGAAAGACATTTCCAAAAGCAGAATGAACCGACTAGGAGAGGCAAAAGAAAAAAAAAATGCAATTAGTCTCGGAACTCTGGACTAGACATCAGACATATTCATTGGAATGAGACAAGTAGTTGAGACAAAGTGAATTCTAAGAGCTGGTAAGAAGTCTGGATTTTTAATATTAGGCAAACCAGTGAAGCAGCCACATTTAGAGTCGGGTTCTGCCAGACAAAGAGAATCAGGGACTCAAGCACTGGCAGCATATAAAATGGCTATAGGCAGATAGGACCTAGAAACTGGTCTGGGATTCCAAGGTTGATAGAACTCCATCTTTAGTTAGAATTGAGATAATTAGGCAGAGTTCCCTGCATAGAAGAAATGCGATATTAGGCAGGTTATCGATAAAAGATTTTAAGTCACAGCTTAGCTGAAACAGTGCAGGTACTTCGTCATTGTAATCGCAGTTGAAGATAGAGACTCGGTCACAGGATTAAGGGAATAAGAGATCTAGAACTCATGCTCATCATTAAGGATATAGCCAGCTAGACCTAATGCAGATTTCCTAAACCAGAACTCTTTTATTCTCCACTGATTGGATCAAATTCCATATATTAGAGTAGATTCATGGTTTTATATGGAAGTTAAGTTGATCCAGAAGAAGTCATGAAGAGGAAGTATGAAGAGCATATTTTATATTTTACTCATTAATGATTTATTCAATCAAAAATTCATATATTTAATGAGATTCTCCTATAGTCAAGACCCTGAGCTTAGTAGGATTAAAAAATGTTAAGGTATCAGTCTAACATCAGAACATCTGAGCTACAGTTGTGAGAAGATAAGGAGATAAACTAAAAAAAAAAATACATCAGATTTTTAAAACTATTATGGGAATACAGGAATTCCACTAAACTGGAAGAAATCAAGAAATATCAAATAACATTTGAAATCAATCTTAAAGGTTAAGTTTATTTTTTTCTAGCTAAAGAAATCGGGGGAAAAAGAGAAGTAATAAAGCACAGGGTAATTAATAATAATAACAGCTATTACTTAGAGTTATATATTACATCTTACTTAATGTTCACAACTCTTTGATATGTACCAATATCTTTTTTATAGATGTAGAATCTGAAGCTCTAAGAAGTTAAGTCATTTATTCAAGTTCCTAGAGCTACAAACAAAAGAGCTGGATTTGTATTGTTTTTGTTTTGTTTTTCCTCAAAACACCTGCACTTTCCATCACTATATAATAATACTTCTGACACGTCTTAGGAGGCATGAGAATTGAATTATGTCAGGAGCACAGACTTCACAATGTTTTCATGGGAATTGCTAACTGGAGTGGCACAGCTAGAGTGTGAAGAAGGCCTTTGGGTAAACAGGAAAGAGAAAAGGAAAGAATTAGGTGTTAGAAGAAATCTCAGGTGATATGGTTTACTGTTTTCATCATTAAGATGATGGAAACTTCATTTTATTCTAAGAGTTGTAGTGTTTTTGGACTAGAAATGATTTATAAAATTATGTTATTCAGTTCTTCAGATCTATAAGTAAAAAGACAAAGACACATGCCAAGAACATAAATTAGCCTGAAATTAAGGTTTCTCTAGTTCTCCATGGTAGCTCTACTGAACCTGCACTTCTCCCTTCTAGTTTAAGAGTGTAGGTGATGTAGGGCCATGGTTTGAATGGAGCAGTGAGGTCAATAAATCCCTTCTAGTGTAAGTGATGTACGGTCATGGTTTGAATGGAGAAGTGAGGTCAATAAAATGAGGGAAAAGGAAAACAGTGGGTAAGGTTGTTGAGTATCATGAATAAGGAATAAGAAATTAGGCAACCAAATACTCATTCCTTTGGTTTTCTGACACTTCCAATTTGACGGTTGAGATCTCACAGGGTGTTTGGGCCCTGGAAAGTATAAAAGAGATTTTTAGATCATTAATAATGGCAAAGTTCATAATGAAGTTGATTTGTAAGTAACCAATACAATAATAGAAAAGTCAGTTGCCTAGATATGTACCTAAAATTACAGGCTTTAATTTCAGGATAATTTTGATAACTATAACTACTAATAAGCTTAAGAATAATTTATTTGCTTATTAACCAAGGGCTTTCTCATCAAAAAGAAACTGAAATGACTTTAAGACTTTAAGTTGATCATAACAAAAATACAAGAATTAGAAAGAAAGAAAGAAGGAAAGAAAGAAAGAAAGAAAACAACCCTCAGCTGTGTCCTAACTGTAGACTTTTCATCACTGTTGACAATGAAAATGAGAGTCATAAAGAACACAGCTGGAATTTTAACTCTTAAGTTGAGATCAAAGATTTGGCAGTTAGAAAAATCATCCCTTTGACTTGTAAACAAAACAAATCTTATATGGATGTCAGAATAAATAAAGTATTTCTTTTTTAAACAGTTACTGTTTTGGCTAAACTGTACTCATACCTATTAAAAGATTTAAGATAGAGAATTTATCACTCTTATTGCCATCTTAACCTCAGACACAATTATTTAAAATGAAATAAATATATACTTAGCAAACAAGAAAGATATATTACTAATTGTCCACTGGGCAGTCAATTGCCAGTTAGAGTAGCCACTTGTGTAAACTCTGTCAAACATGCTGACCCAAACACGTCTCTAGCGATTTCCAACATCTGGCTTAAAAGCTTCCCTGTAATTATTTTCATTTTGCATAAGCAAAACTCACTAAACCCTGCATCTGTGGTGGTGATATACAAAACATATAAATTTGGAGGAATTCATTAGATAATGCCAAAGAAAATGTACCAATGGCTCAATGCCATTTAACTCCTCTACTTTTCATGAATTAGCCAGCAGGAAAGGCCTTTTTCCCTTCAAAAGTTTACACAGATTATGCAGTGCTGCTTGAATTTTTTCTGCTATAGTTTTGTTGGAGTGCTTAATATACAGAAATTGACATATAAGAAAGTTACAAAATGCGAGTACTTTTTCTTAATGTCTTTGCCATCTCTGAGTTCCTGTAGAAAAAAAAAACAGATAATAAGATGATACAGTTATTAGATACACAGATAAGAAGTATTACCTAAAATTTTTGCTACTATAAAGCTGTGAATATGATTTTCATACAATTGTCTTGGGAGAATGCTTAAAACACATGTAACACATTGTTTTATTAAGCATTTTCCAAATTCTAATGGTGTACAAACATACAGTTTCTCAAAAGACTGAAGATAGTATAACATCCTAAATTACAGATGCAGAGAGATGGAGTATATACATTTTTGGTATATACGGAAAACCTCCCCATTATATCATAACTTGTTCTAAATATGTTTTGTTCTAATTGCATGTCAGAATGCCACAATAAAATACTACTTGATTATTCCTTGACTTATTAACCTTAGCTAAATATACTCATCCATATCAAAATGTTCAGAATTGTTTTGAATATATATTTATTTTCTTAGCTCTCATATTTGGTTTGCTATTTCTCTCAACCTGTTCTAGGGAAACTGGAATAGTCTAGGTTGGATGATGTATATTTATTAGCTTCAGAACCACATCTGTGTGCTCAGATTGGAGGAAAGGTCATAAACACAATGAATGTTGCTAGGAAACCATGCCTTTTAGTCAATTTAGTTGTGAAGATGAAAGGGTTTTTTTGGTACAAAGATGGGCTATTTGTATAGTACAATGAATAATCATTTTATTTTGATCTTTGAATTTATCATTTAAAAATAACACTTTTCATTAGTAGCTTTTCCTATTTATTACTTACTTGGATTTCAAATGCTTGAAATTCAAGATGTGAATGTAGCTTTCTATGAAAAGAAAGAGTTATTACAATTTTCATTTAAAGAAAATAACCTTGTTGGTGAAATTTAAGGATATCTAGTTCTTAGAGAAAGACATGTGAGTCATAAAAAGATTAATAATCAAATAATAAAAGTCAAGGAACAAGTAGCTAGGTCCCTTGAAATAACTATTAAAAAGATTTTGTAAGTTCAAGTGCCATAAACAACCTGACACTTCCTTTTTTGTGTTTCAAAATGACAGGACCACAATCTTGGCAACTCTTCACAAAGATTAAAATAAAACAGACATGTTTTACTGGTCAACGATGATTAGATGATCCTTGGACATAAGTGAGTACCCTAATTCCTCAGGACTGTATTAGCCCACTTAAGTACCTAATTAGAAACTTATGTTGGCTCTCCCTGTACCTATTGATTTTGAATCAAAATGTAATTTTAACCATGTAATTTTTTTATTGGCTCCCTTTCACTTGAACATTTAAGTAGTATTTGGTGGCACAGAATATATTGACGATGACAAATCCATCAGGCCAGTATGCCAATAAACCTGTTAATCACTTGGCCGAATCTCTCCTCCATAGGAATGAATATGTCACTCAGGTTGGCCAATCAGAATAATGTGCCTGAGGTCACATGTGTTTGAAGAAGGGAAAGAAGTCCAGTGTAAATGGAGCATAATTGGGGTTGAGGTGATAGGAAATGAGTTGTAGACAGAGGCAAAAGCCAGACTCTGCAAAACCTTGTGGGCCAGAGAAAAAAGCTTCAACTTTATCTAAGTATGATGGGACATCTGGGATTAGGTAGAAAGAAGAGTGACATGATCTAATTTATGGTCTTGAAACTGTCACTAAGGAACCAAACTAGTATGTAGGACCTGTTATGGTGGTGCTGGTGAAAAATGATGCTGGCTTGCTAGGGCTTGCTAGGGCAGTGGCAATGGAAATGGACAGAAGGTGATGAACTCAAAATAACTTTCAAAGGTTGAACTAACAAGCCATGCCGGTGGACTGGATATAGAGTATGTGGTTAAGAGTGAGATCAAGGATAAGTCCTACATTGTTAGCTTGGGCAACAAAGTGTGGTATTGGCACTGAATGAATTGGGAAGATAGAAGGAAAAACAGTAGTAAGGGTGCAATTAAGAGTTCTGTTTTAGGCAAATTACATTTGAGTATCTCCAAGTGAAAATGTTAAATAGGCAGTTGGCTATGACATTTGGAAAGACAGGAGCCGTATATAAAACTGTTTGAGTCAATTGCAAATAGTTAATATTTAAAACCATGGTACTGAATGAGATCATCTAGGGAGAAAGTATCTGTAGGAATAAGAAAAGGATGGCAGAGTTTTTTTTAACAACACACTTAATTTAAAAGACAATAGATGATTAAGAGTAATTCTGATCATGAAATAAAATGCCACTTTTTACTCTTATTTACAAAATGCTTTTCTTATATTCTGTCACGTACATAATACAAAACTAAAATGTGCTAAGTATTCATTTTAGTCTATTCTTACCACTGTATGGATGGGAAAATTGAGCACCCAGATCCACCAGAGCTTATATGTCAAGACTCAAGATCTCACTTCTGGTTAGGCCAAGAACAGAGAACTTTATAACTCTAATCCATCGTTTTTTCTATTATACCATGTCAGAAACTCTCCACTTTCAAAGGGACAAGGCTATTAGTGGGGTTACTTGCCTCTACACTAGCATCCCCAGTTTATGATATTTGAGTTCCAATGTCTAATTAATCTTCTATCCTAGCCTCTGTTCTCTAATGTCCCTTCTTGCTGCAACCTCCCTTAGAGAGTTTCTCCCTCTAGTGATCTGTTATTCTGCTATGAGCTGTGAAAATAGATAATGGAGACATAGAATTATTACGAATATAAAAAATTAAAACAGTCTTTGAGAGACTCTGATCAGTTACATGCCATGACCTTGTTGCATTGTCTTGAAACATATATTATGGTTGTTCAGGGCCTTTCACTTATTTATTAACTCATTGTTATCATATTTTTTTGCATTTGTGTTATGAAGTGATCAGCTTGTCAAGCAAATAACTTCTATGGCTAGTGCAATTTTTAACATTTATGTATCTTTTTCTTGGACATACTGTGCCAGTCCACCTTGATAAGAGTTCTATAGAGAGCTTTCATTCTCAACTTCTGGGATATGGTTCTAAAAGATCAAAGGGAAGATTTGATTATACTCTTCGGGTAATGGAATTTATAAGACAACAAACCCAAGCTAGGTCTTGACAAAGAAGGCAACATTAAAAAAATAAAAAATCACCCATTTGTGTGTGAATCCAGTGTTCTAGGAAGCAAGGTTCCTACCCGTTTAGCTTGGGTGTTTAGGGTACTGGTCACTACTCCTATCTCCTTGATTTTCCCTGTGGTTTTTCCTTTGGCAGGAAGAGTCCTGTGCTTCCACCACTGCATCCTTCTCATCTCTCATGTAGTCTAGATCACCATTATGTTTAAAGGTTGTTGATGGTCAGTCCACACTACCTCCTCTTACTAAAAAGAGCCCAGAGTTCTGGATAGGCCAGATGCTTCTTCAAGCAATCGCCAATAAATTTCATTTTCATTCATTTGGTAGTAGGGAGTTATTGGCAGAATCTTAGCAGAGAAGTGGCATGGTTTTGGACAGACTGTGTTGGCAGCAATGCAAATAATGATCCTGAAGGGATGATGATAGAGGTGAGTAGAAACTTAGAAGGCAGACTTTCCACTGAGAGTTGAAAAGGGCAAGAACTACCCTACCCAATAACAATCAGGATAAATAGGAAAGAACATACTTTAGAGTTATTTAAAAGGTAATTAATGTGAGACTTGACTATTCATTGGACTGTGGGATGAAGAATAGGGGATAATTACAATGACTCCTTCATTTCCAACTTGAGTCAGTACTGAGTCATGTCATGAAATGCGGTTGAGATACAAGGGTAGAGATGAGGAGATAATGGGTTCTGTCTTAGGGTGGTGTAGTTTGAAGTGAGTCTGGAATTTTGGAGAGAGTTCTGGGGGGAAAAAAGACATTTGGGAGACTTTAGAATATAAATGGACATTAATACCTTCTCAAACAATGAGATTACCCAGAGAAAGTATTTTGAATAAGAAGAGAGAAGATGGAACACTACAGAAACACCTTTAGAAGGTAGGGAGAGAAAGATTTCACAAGGGAGAGAAAGTGAGGAAAATCAGGAGAGGTCAGTGGCACATGCTAAGGGAAAAAAAAATAAAGGTAAGAGTGATCACTAGTGCCCAAAGCCTTAGAGAGGTAAGACAGATGAATACTGAAAATTACCAACTGACTCTGTCAACTGGGAGGTGAATGTCCTAGGGAAACTACTAACTGTGGGGTGACGAAGAAGGAAGTCCAATTATGAGAGAGTTGTGAAATGAATAGGTTTAGGTGTTGAAGAAAGGCTAGACTGTTTAAAACCCTGTTTAGACAAGGCTATGGTTATAGTGGGAATGGAGTTTAAAAAGGGCTTAGTCATTTTTTGTTGACTCCTAGATAGGAGATGTTTGATCTTGCCTGTGTGCTAGAAAAGGTGGTAGAAAGTGGTGACAGAGTGGAGTGCCTGAAGAACAGGAAGGGTGGCATCAAATATACAGAGAGAGGAATTGCCTTGTCTAGAGGAAAGGATATTTTATCTGTGGAGAAGAGAAGGCAATAAGGATAGGTACAACTCACATAGCTCTAGGGTGAGAAATGAGAGATTTTAACTCTGACGGCATCCATTTTCTCAATGGGAGATGCAAGAGGGAAGGTCAAGACTGAGCAACAGCTTGTGTATTCCTCCATTCTCAATATCCCTAGTTATAGTAACACTTAGTCCCTAGTTAGAGTAACACTTAGGTTATAAATGCAAAAACATTGTTTTAAAATGATGAACACTAAAATAATCAACCCTTGCATTGTTTAACATGCTCGACTACAGCAAGTATAGAGTATTACATACCAAATCTTCCCTATTTCTGCAGAGCCTTTATCTACAGTTTAGTTCTATGCTGGTGAAGTTATCTTTTTGAAAGACCCTTGCATTAGTTATCCACTAATAGAAATGTCCATCTTTGGTTGTATCTGCTTTTAAGTTAAAATTAGCCAAATCATACACTTTAGGAAATAATTTACCCTAGTTTTATTTTAGTCATTATCTAAACATAATTGTAGGAAGTAGCCACAAAAGTAATTATCTCTCATATATTTTAGTCATATGAATTTTGATGGAACTACATACTCCAATTTAAATTTGCCAGTTACGGACTACAATATAAATCATTTAGTCGTTGCCCACCTACTTAATATCCATAGAGCTGCTTGCAAATTAGAAAACCAGAAACCGGAAATTCTAATTTCACCTCTGCTACATACAAAAAAAACCTTTCTGAGTGACACAGAGAAGTCTTAAAGCTATTATTATACACTGCTATGAAAAAAAAAATCCAGATATTTTTTCAAAATAGATCAGCTGAGAGGCTGTGTGGTGTTGCAGTTAAAAGTAGAGACTATAATGTTAAAACATTCCTAGAGTAGAGTCATCCTTCCACCACCCACGGATGCATGACCTTAGCTTCCTTCTTTATAAAATGAGATTGATTGGAGTATTTAATTCAGTGTTACTGTGAAAAGAAAAGATCATTCATGTAAAATGTTGATGACAACCGTTGACATAGTAAAAACTTAAATAAATAATATTATGATTTACTAACCACCGTAATAAAATAATGTAAACATTCCTGCATAGAATGAATCATCTTATATACTCACTCTTTCAATGAAGATATGGCTTGCTATTCAAACTTCCAGTCACTCACTTCCTAACCAAAATAAGAAAGAGGGTACAATCTTCTATGAATTGAAGATAAGCTCTGAGAAAAATCTTTTGACCTTGATCTAGCAAAGCATCTTTTTCAAAAAAATGACAAAGAATGTGGACAAGTGCAAAGTTTAGGATGTTCTGTAGAAACGGGTAAAAATACTGTATGTGTATGTGATAAAGAGGAAAGAATTTGTGCTGATGTAGAATTTACATCAGAATATTACAAGAGATGTATGTTAATGAGAAAATGAGGCACACAATTGTGTCTATGAGAAATCAGTATTAATACTCATGAATACTCTTATGAACTTTATAATCGGATTTTCATCTGCTATCCAGTGACCTTTCACTACACACAGAGTCACTTTTAGGATACAATATAAACTTTTATCGGTTAGTCTTTTTTTTTTTTTTTTTTTTTTTTTTATAAACATGTATTTTTATCCCCAGGGGTACAGGTCTGTGAATCAGCACTCACCAAAGCACATACGGTTAGTCTTAACCAATTTGGATGACAAGACTTTCAGAAGAAACGTATATGTATAGGTATACTTCTAGTATCTAGATCTGCCTGCCACACTCCTAGCATTTCCAGGCAGGAATTTCAGTAATCACAAGCATTTTTTATCCATCCAGTTACTTGAAGTTCCTGATATAAGAAACTCTGAATGCAGCTGAAACTCTGTCATATACTCTTTGGAGTTATAAGGAAATGATATAATCTCAGTAGATCAAAACCTCCAGGAAACAAATGTTTTTATTTATCCTATGCAATGCTGTAGCCCTTATAGAGTGAACAATCTGTAGTGCATAAATGGGCTCATTAGATTTTTTTTTTCTTAATGAATAAATGAATCTGTAGCCTCACTGTAGCCTATGAAGACAGAGTGGCTGGTAAAAGGTGGTAATACCAAGGAAGACTCTCCAGCCATGCAGGAACAATAACGAGAGAGCAAAGGCTGGTTGCAAGTGCCAGGAGGAACAGAGAAACATTGGCTAAATTCTTTTAAAAGGGACAGAGGGCAGTCAGGGAAGAATTTAAAATTGAGCATTAGTTTTGAAAAATGCAAATGAACATAGTTCCTGAAAGACACCAAATATTAGTATCAGCCTACAGAGGAAATTAAGAAAGCAAAAGAAACAGGTAACATAGAAAAATAACTAGCATGTTTTAATCTGTATTTGTTTTCCAGGTGCTGATCTGAGAGCATCACCATTCCTTTATTTCTCATAACTAGAGAACAAGGTAGTCTCCTTTGGTTTATAGATTAGGAAACTGAGGCATGGAAAGCTTGAGAGACTTGCACAAAGTGACCCAGTTAGGAAGGGGGAAGCCTGGATTTGAACTTAGGCCACGTGGCTCCAGGATGCACATTTTATCTCATCTGACTTCCACACACACAAAAGGTCTGCTCGGTCATTGGCAATGCCTCTCTCATAAATAATCCACTCAGTGGAATGAAAGCAGCACTACTTGGCATGTCTCTATGCTTTCTGCCACTAAGCTGCTCATAGCTAGACAAAATGGTAGTGTTTCTGTCAGTTTCCTCATCAATAAAATTACTATTGTCCAGACCCATCCAGACTGCTTTGCTTGGATATTGTGTGAAATAACCAATCAATAATCGTAAAATGCTATGAAAACATGGAGTGCTAGATCCAAGTTCAATATTATTATATGAGTTTACAGTGTGACAGCACAGCCGTAAAGGTCAAAGCTATTTTGAACTACAAACAGAAAGGCTGATGTGGAACAGAGGAGAAACTGTTGTCTTTATAACAAGGGGGCTAGGAACTGGGGACATTTTAATGGAAATACTTCTCTTATTTGTAGGTGCTTAGGAACCCCCAGACAAGAAAATTAGTTGGAAAACAAAATAAATGTAAAGGAAGAAGATGTAACACCACTGTGCTAAGTAGTGAGGGACAAGAGTGCTGGGATTAGGATAAAGAACTAGAGATCCTGATCTGGTTAAGTGAAATCTGTATAAAATAAGCCAACATCTGCAAACATTTGAAGTGTGTAAATTAAAAAAAAGAGAAATTTAGTCTGAGAGTTAAAGGAATGACTAGAAATAGAAAAGAGAGGAGAGAAAGAAAGGAAGAAGAGAGTAAATCACATAATAAATATTTACTGAAGCAACTCCAATTCAATTTGATCCATTTTAAAGATTGTGAATCACTGCCTAGTCAGCTTTGCTGCAGTATTAGCATCAACACGTCAAGGGCCAGTGGTATGGCTACGCACAATCCAAGTCATCTAGACCCCCAGCCTTAATCTGAGGCAAATGGTCCCCACGTCCAGATCAGCTTATGGGATGTAAGTAAAGCCTTGCCATTTGGAATAATGAAAGAAAGTCTGGAAAAGGATCCTCAAACTACAACATAACGAAAGATCTCTGTGCCAGAAGAGCAAATTTTTTAGGTAACTTTCCATCTGCCTTATATGATTACCATGACTTTGTGAAATAGGTATTATGTTAAATATTTGAAAATTCAGGGTTCAGGAGCAGTGGTTCTCAATTTCAGTGTCTTACTCAACACGTGGATGTATCCCAGACAAATGGGAGGAGGTCAGTAAGATGACGGTTACTAGCAAAGACGTTTTTGAGCCCTTATGTGGCAGGATCTTTATATGAGATAACTCATTTTATCCTCAAAACAGCCTTTTAAGTGGTTACTCTCATTACCCCATTTTCCGCGATAGAGAAACTGAGTCATGGAGGAATTAAATACATGCCTTAATGTCTTAGCTAGAAATGGAGAGGCCAGGAGTTCAAGGCCAAACTTCTACTGCCAATAACTTATGAGTAATTTAACTTAAATATAGAGATATATATTTAATTTAATTTAATTTAACTTAAATATAGAAGATCAGTTCTACAAGATGAACATTTTGAGAGTAGACTGGTGGTTACCCAAGACTGGTGGTGGGCCATGGGACATTGATCAAAGGGTACAAACTTTCAGCTAAAGATAAATAAGTTTGGAGATCTAAAGAATAGCATGGTGACCATAGTGTTAACTAAACTTATTATGGTAATAATTTTGCAATATGTATATGTATCAGATCATCACACCTTAAACTTACACAATGTTACATGTTAGTTATATCTCAATAAAATTGAAAAATAAATTCAAAATAATAATAATAATAATGTAACTTGAAGTTTGCTAAGAGAATAGATCTCAAGTGTTCTTACCACACAGACACCAAGTTAGCTATGTGAAGTGATAGACATATGAATCAGTCTAATTGGGACAATCATTCATAATTATATTTATATACACATACATGTATACATACATGTATATAAACACGTTGTATACCCTGAATACAATAACCTAAATACATATAATTCCTGTTTGAAAAATGAATTTAAAAAATGATAAAGTTCATTACTAAAAGTGAGAAATTTTTCTTTATTCTTTTTATCTCCTTAAACTTTATTTCTGTTCCACTTCCTCCATAAAATTTTCTCCTATTGTATTTTTTTTTGCTGGTAAGCAAAGGGAAAGGGCAAGAGAGAATCTCAAGCAGGATCCACACTCAGCATGAAGCCCAATGCCGGGCTTGATCTCACAACCCTGAGATCATGACTTGAGCTGAAACCTAAGAGTCAGGTGCTGAACCAACTGAGCCACCCAGGGGTCAATACAAATACAAATAAAAATTGTTTCTTATTAATAAGATATTTATCTATAACATTATAGATTTTAAAAAAGAGAGAGCATTTACATTTACATTCAAGCACACTTATCTGGGCAGTAGGTTAAGCTAAGAATTATCCAAACCTAGTGGAATTATTGACCACTAGGAGTGTTTTTTCATGGCAAATTTTTTATCCACAGTTTTATGGAACAAAGTCCAAGAACCTCTGGTCCATAAAATCAGAAAATATTTTTATTTCAGAGACAGAGCT
>NC_081296.1:85824744-85872244 GCF_030435805.1 Mustela lutreola
TTTAATGCTAATTTTTATTACACTGAGCTCACAGAAATAGGCATCTCAGAATCAGTGCTTAAAGCATTTCATCCTTTTGACACTTCTAAGGGAAAATGCAGTTTTGAAACTATCTCCTACCTCTCTCCGTTTCCTAATCTTATTCACCCCACACTCCCCACCCCGTCCCCTAAATACGACCAAATATTGACTGACAGCTTGAAAGTGCTAATCGACTCCTTCCCAATCATATGTGTTCAATATGTTGGCTTTAAAAAAATTAGGAGCCCAAATCTTTCATCTAATATCATCGCTCAATAGACAGACAGAATTTTAACCAGAGCAAATTCAAGTACAGCTTTCAGACCAGCCAAACCCAGGAGACAGGCAGGAGGTCTGCCCTTCCCCAGCCGTTCTTCTGTCTGCATTAGCCGTTCCTGCTCAGGCTCCATCGACCTGTCAGAGCCATCACGGTGATTGACTGCCCCGGCAGATGTGCTGCTATAACAGGTAACTTGATCATCCAGACCCATCTGTCTCTAAGTCCTCTTCAATTCACACTTTGAAAAATATTAGAGGTTGGGAGGGGTTTCATTCTTTGTTGTGATTTAAAAAAAAAAAAAAAGTAGGCTATCTGTATTTCACAAAGGTTATCCTCTAGCAAGTGGAATGGAAATAGATCATATTTGAGCTCTTTAGTGAGATGAGCTGCTTCCAGGGTCTATTACTATCAACATTTTAAATGGGCCAATGAGATCTGAAAGAATTGGAAAACCTGATTTCCAAAACAAAATCCAAAGTTGAGGACCGATTTTAAAAAACCACCACCACGATAATAATAGAATGATGTTGCAAAGATAACAGTTTCCGGGCGACTGAGACAGATGGGCTGTTTGCGTAGAGGGAAAGGAGGGGAACCTCAGGCAGTGGGAGCAATCCTGTGTCTTCTCTTCAGTATCCACAGCCTGGCAAATGTTGTGACATCATTAAGCTGAATTGCTGATTTCAGATGGGTCTGGAACAAGAATGGGCAGGGGTAACTCAAGCTTCATGCTGAAATGTAGTTAACTAATTTACTAGTGTCACTCTTTCTGATAATTACTTTTCACCAAAATATTTTGCTGTGCTTGTGTGCAGAGGATTTCATTCTACAAGTCAACACCCCAAGTGTGGAGCTGTTCAAGATCTATCAACAGCTTCTATTAAGAGAGAATATAATCCTGGTGAGATCAGAGGCTAACGTTTTCTATTTCTCAGGAAAGTCTCTTGCCTACTCACTACCAAGGGATGAACACTGACCGAGAACGACATGACTCAACATCTAAGGGGAAGTAACAGAGTGAAGCAAACAAAACAAGGTAAAATGAATAACAACAGGTACAAAAAGCAAGTGCACTCATTTTTTTTTTTAATGAGAGGAATAAAAATATGCCAAGTATGCAGTGATACTTGTAGAACCTGAAGGAATAAATGAACATGGAGAAAGATGTAGGCAAAGGTATTCATTTCTTAACAGAACTCCTTTCAATGATTTCGTAGGCTGGCCCACGACTGCACAATTCGCCTTGGAACTCGAACACACCAATATTCATACTGCTTCTCCAATCAAAAGCAAATAATAAATACACTTCCCCAAAGCTCTCTTTCTTGGCTAAGGGATCTAGATTGTGTTCCGGTCAGAGTTTGCCACTTCAATCTGCTAGACAGATTCCATGGCTTGACAGAAATGAATGTACTTTCTCCCCTTCAGATGAAAAACAGAAAACACATTATTTTATTATTTTAAATTAACAGTAACTATTCTTTTCTCTGTTCCCTTTTTCTGGCCTGAGGGAGTTCAATTTTGCTATTGATATTGCTTGAAAAGGCATTGAGTGGCAAGCAGTTCCTTGGGTTTAGTAAAGCTATTTATTGCATGCTTCAAAGAGTTATTTACCACATAAAGCTCTGGCTGATTAATTCAGTTAGCAGTGCACACTCTTCCCCTCCATTCCTCAATTCCAACCCGAAGTGAAAAAAGAGTCATATATCTGAAACACAAATCTGTCCAAAATTTAATATGAGCTGAGAACATGATGACACAATTTAAAAGAAAAAAATCAACAATGTCTTCACGAAGTTATATTTAAGAGAGTTTACCATTTTTATAATAAAAAAGTTAAATAAAGGGGAAGTGATCACTATTTTAGTAGTGTTTGTCATTGCATACTGTGCAATTATTTGCTCTGAAGTCCTTTTAGACGAAATGGTATTTGCAAGCCACAGAGATCTTCAGTACTTGCGTGCCATGAAATCAGATCTGTAAGTCTTCCTGATATGGAACAAGAGATTCTTTTTTAAACTCTTGCATTTTCATCTACTTCACATCATATAACTCACATTCTTAAAAAACGACTGAAGATTTTTCTTATTTCCATGTGGTTCCTGCTTTCTAAATTCTGTTGCTTGTTTTCTCCTTGGAGTTCTAAATGTTGCTTTAACATCTTTAGGTGTGATATAGATAGATTTAGAGTGATGTAGTTAGCAAGTCTCAAGCTGCAGCTTTTAAATACATTTGAAAACCTTCTTCTGAAGGAAAACAAGACACTCTTATGGGAAAGTTACACTTTATTTTGGAGGCATCTCTCGCAACTTTTCTTTCCAAAGATGTTGAATTTACTATGACTATTATTAACACATGTATGTAATTAATCCTCTGTTGCTCAAGCTTTTTCACGCACAGCTAATCAAGGCTAGTTTCCTCTTTGGACAGAAGAAATACCAAATTTTTTTAAAGAGGGACCAAGGTCTATTTTCCAAATCAAATTCAGCTGAATGTTTGAGAAAGTGCCCCTTTACATGGGTTTACACCATATGATGTGTTGATCCTCTTAGGCACAACTTGCCTCTCTGTGCTCTACCATGTAACTATCGTCCTGCATTCATCTCAGCCCTGCCCTTGTAACTTTTTTTTCAACTAATTATATCCATAGAAAGAGTTCAGTGTAAATATGGTTTTAGCAGTTTATCACAAGAAAAGTGGTTTCCATTTACTTTAAATTCAAGTTCTGTATATTCAATTACTGTTAGCAAGCACTCCACCTACTGGCTTACAAGATGCCAAGCAAGCCGACCAGAATCAGAAGCGAATCGACAGTAAAAGATATTTTCAACTCTGCTGATATGAAAAGGATTTCAACTTCCAGATTGTCAACCAGGATCAAGCATGACTCTGACTTGCTGCTCACCAGAGTTAGGACGATCCTTGGTATTGTCTAGACCAAATGACAACTTAATTGTGAAGAAGATTCTCCCAAACAGTGTGGTGTATGAGGGTAGGATGGCTCAATGAGAGGTGGATTTTTGTAAGTATGACAAAGACAGAATCCTATTCCAGAGCCTCTAAATGCCTTGTATGCAAAGTTAGAGCAAATATGCATGCACGCAAGCATAGATACGAGAAGTATTTCTTGTCTTAAAAAAAAATTATTGAGGAAAACAGGAGTTTTAAAATGAGTCAGGATTATCAACATTGCATATGGCTACTTCTCATCCACCCAGATGTCAATTTTTAAAATGTAATATTGCAGTGGCAAGAGTAAAATAAGTGCTTGAAAAACTCCTTTGATCATTGCCCCCATCTCCATGAACTTTTTAGCTTAATAGTCTTGGTAATGAATAATTATATGACAGAGAGAGATTAATTTTAGGCAATAACAGTGAAATCAAGAGAAATTGAACCAGCTCTGTTCCACAATGTCAACATAAGGTATAAATCATAGCTTTCTGCTACCCCACCCACTCACTCACCACTACCCATCTTGACATCTTTTTTTTTTTTAAGTACAGCTTACTATGTAATTGTTGCCACTGTGCCCATATTACAGTATGTTTGAATATGGCAATAAACAATATGGCAATTAATGGGAAATAATACAAGAGCAAATCAAGGCACACAAGCTAGATATAGAGGCAAAGCAGCAGGAACATTGAAAATAACCTTAATGGGCTGTTGATGTGGAAATGCTTTTCCTAACATTGTCTCAGGGTGCTACTGTGAGCAGAGCTAGAAAAAAAGAAATGCTAAAGGGAGACTGTCTAACTCTATGAAAGGTTTCTTGGGGTCAACTGTATTTTATCGCCAACTTTCCATCTCTCCCAGGATTAATGAAGAATCATCATATGCTTTCAATACCATGGGAAGGTCTCCTGACTCCAGAAACTCTCGTAGTTTGCAACTAAGCCAGGATACAATATGGCACTAAGTAATAGAACCTATTCTGGGTTGATGAATACTTGTGCACTGATACGGGAATAGCTTTATAACTGCTTTAGTAAGAGCCCAGTAAACTGCATCCCAGATGCATGAATTTCTCTTTTGGCTTTGCAAAGGAAGTGTTCACAGTTAAGGGGGGGGGGAATCAGTTCCATTAAGCATTTACCCTGCAAAACAGAGATTGAGGAATCTTAGCACATGACGACACAACAAAATTTACCTGACCCTTCCAAGCTAAGGAAAACAAGACAGAAGGTCCTCTCGTGAGGCTGTATCATATATATGTTCTGAGGCTGTGCTGCCCATATGTTCAATAGGACTGTTGAATCTCAAAGTTATAATAATTTGCAACGAGGTGCCAGAACCAATTATTAAATATCATATGATCCAACAGAGATGAAATAAAAATATACAGGGTCGATTTTACTGGCTTTGACTATTATAAGGCATTTAAAGTACTTTGAATTTACAGTGTAACTTGAGGGTTGTATTAACGACTTCCTTATGCTAGAATTTTGTTCCCAGCTGAATATCATAAGCTAAATGCAGATGGCATACTTTTCCAAGGACAAAGAGAGTCTTGGCCTTATCCTTTCTTTTTGATTTGTGTATCAACTCGAGAAAAGGAGATAGGCTATTATGATATCTTCCACTAATGTAAACCTTTATTCAAAAGCGCAAATGACAGCCAAAAGTACAATTCAAGTGAGAAAAAAGGTAGTTGTGGTAGTATCACAGAATGATACAATCTCAGCCAAATCACTGCCTATAGTGTAGGAAAAGGATCCTCTTAGTCTTCAATATAAACATTTATAATTTATTTACCCTGACATCTCTAAAACACAAATGAGTCAATGTTTTAAATACTGGTTCTGATCTCAAAGCCAAGGTCAGTTCTCTCTCCTTGATTGCTGAGGTTCTACCCTTAGAGAAATCAAAGGCATGCGGATTGGTGGTTTTACCTCCAGCAAAGCAAGACATGCAGAAGACCGAGGTGCCTCTTGGGTGCTTTCTGCTACCGATATTTCCAAAGTACCAGCAAGGGTTACAGTCAAGTGCTTGGAATCAAAAGAGGATTGCTCTAACTTAGTAACTTATTGCCAGAACAACACCATCTCTCCAGATGGATTTTTTTGAGAATCAAAGTTGAAAGGCAAGCTCCTGTCATTTTATGGGAAATAAAGTATTTATGACCTCTTCTGCAATCTCAGCATAGTGTGTCTGCAAAGTCCTCAGTGTGATCACTTTGGGAGATTAAACACTGTCTTCCCTCAGTCACTGGAGCACTGCTAGCACAGGACCATGTTTGTCTATGTATGTTTACAGCACCTGTCAGTCGATACATGCTAAACAAGAAGAGTAATGTAAAGTGATCCCCCTTTTGCTGAATTTTTAATGCAGTTCACCAGAAAGAAAAGCACAAACATTCTACTTTTCCAATGCTTGTCTTCCATGCCCTCTTCTAATATTCTCTGGGGAGAGGTGGGTTTCGATCTTAGTCAAAGCAAGTACCCATTTACTTCAGAATCTTCACTTTCTTTTCTTGGCTTCCTTCCTGTCTCCTAAAATGAAATTTATTTTATTTTAGCCACCTCCGAGCAGACTTGTGTGTATATATTTTCAGATAAATTGGATTGTCCATATGGATTTTTAAATCAGTTTTCGGATCAAGTTCAGAAATACGTAAACTGTTGTGTTGTTGGACCAGGCAGGAGTAGAACATATCACTCAGATGAAGAGCACACAATACTATAAAGTGATCTTTAAATGAGAAAACTGGAGTGTAAGTCAATTAAAGTGACCAATAATGGGAAAACAAGTGCCCATTCCAAGAGCAATTGTAAGACATTTAACCCAAGGAAAGTTGCATTATACATTTTTATTAAATTGAGGCTATATTCACACTTATTGTGGTTTGAAATGTGAACCAATATTTTCTATCTTTGGTTTCCTTTCCTTAAGATCTCTTAATGTGCATAAGATGTAATTCATAATATCATATGACTGTTTTAAGTTTGCAAGTTACTGTCTCCAAAGTTATAATTTAATTTAAATCAATAAATGCCCATTAAACTACTGTGCCCTCTCATAAAACCATATCTGACTTGAGATTAATGTAACAAGACCCTGGGATACCTAAAATCTTGATTCTTTGTATTTAACCTTCTTTACAACATAACACATCCAGTTTTAAAGAGCACTATCATTTAGCACAATATAAAGTACTAACTTTCAAAGATGCATTCAATCCTATATAAAAGCTCAGACCTGCTGTTTTTCTATAATCTTTGTAACAAGGGAAGGAGAAAAAGATTAAGGTCCTAGCAACAAAAACAAAAAATGAAAAACACTGCACAATTATGCCCACTCAAATCTTCCCTGAAAGACACGCAAAAACATTACTAACTCTTAAAATAGTTTGTGGTAAAACTGCAAAGTAATGGATCTTGGGCAGAGTTTGAAAAGAGAACTTCCTAAATCTAAAAGGCACAAAAGGATTGGTGAAAAAGATCTCCACAAGATTTCCAAATGGAGGTCTTCACAATGAGAGGAAAGGTAATGCCACATTCCAACAACAACAAAAGGAAAGGAAGAAAAGGAAAAGGAAAAGGAAAGAGAAGAGAAGAGTTAAAATAGAAGATAAACAACAGAAAATGTATTAAAACTCTTGGCTGAACAATTGCACGAATGTCATTGGGGAAATGTTAAACTCCAAAGTATCAGCTTGAAAACTGTAACATGTCTATATGTTAATTTCTAAAACTCTGATGGTATTCTAGTTTTGCTCTGGGCTACTCTGAAGGGTATGACTTCTTTTCATGCTCTCAGTTTCAGTTCTAGCAGGTAATCCCCCATGAATGAAAAAAAATTTGGAAATGTGGTAAGGGTTAGGATAAAACATAGAACGTAATTTAGTTTTGCCATTCATGCTATCCTATTTATTAATAATATTCAGTACTTAACCCCACAATAGAAACAGTGCCAAGCACTTTCAGTATACTATCTCATTAAATTCTCTCAATAATCTCGGAAGATATTTTTCTGCCCGTTTCCTATAGGAGATAGTTGAGACACAAGAAGGATAAATGAGTTGCTGCAGTGGAATGGCATAAAGATTCTCACACAAATATGTCTAATTCCCAAGTTCATGCTCAGAAATCTACTCTGATGCTTCTCATAACTTTCACCCCTTGAAAATTAACCATGTAATTTGAAATTGGAAACATCACATGCTGAATGCAGACACATGGTTTGCTTTCCAGAAATGGGAGTGAAGTCACAATAGGACAATTTGTAAGTTTTGAGGATAAAATGAATTAGTACCAGTACAGCATATAACACATAAATGCTATTCCAGAGTATTTGACATTATTACTGTTAGCAAAGCCTCATCAAATGATATGGGCTTCAATTTATAGAGCTCATGTAATGAAATGTAATGAAAATGAGCTCAAGAGAAAGATACAATGGCCAGGAAGGGGAGGAAAGTTGAATGATGCTACCCCCACGTCCTTTCATTTTATCTCCCACACTTTCATCCCTGAGCTCAAGAGGGCCGTGTGATCATGTGGTGTGATTCATCCTCGATAGGTTGATTGTGTTGGAAGACAGAAAACAATACCTCATTTTTACTTCCACAAATAGCACACTCACAGACAGAGATCTTGAAGCAAGTACCATCTTTTCAATAAAGCATTAAATTCAAGAACTACAGAAAACAAGGATTTGTGATTTGCTGAAGTTTCCTCTTCTTTTTTCCTTAAGCAGAGAATAGTTGGTCTCTGTTTTGGGGCTTTAATTAGCAATCAAAAAATTATCTAATTCTACTTCCCTCAGTCTGTGTCTCATCACTACCATCCAGAATGTGTGTATTTGTTTTAAATAAACCTAAGGCAAAAATGACTTAAGTTAAATTAAAATAATAGTAAAAATGACTATCTCACTTGGGTAAAGCAGAAACGAATAAGGCATTTTTGCATTTGGGTAAAAAGAATTGGGGTCCTAGGTTTAACCAGTGATACAGAAACACATAATTTTATACTAAATAATATTGAAAGAACTCTGATAAAGCAAAAAAGATGAGATGTTCCAACTAACTTAGTTCCAACTAACTTAAATTTGTAAACTTGTTGATCTGTTTTGACTATTCATAATCTCCTTAACATTCAACACTTGGTCAACAAAACTGAAACCACACTGGATTCTGCTCATTTTGGAGAAATAAGGGATCTGAATTTCTTTTGATTGTAGAATTGTTGTGGAAACTGGAATTTTGGTGTTCTTACTTCAAAAGTGGATTAGGCAAGTAGTTGTGAAAACATGAATTCTTTTTTTTTTTTTTCTTTTCTTGAACGTGAATTCTAAGGGATGGAATGTTTCCAGGCCATGGAGAATGAACTGGTGTGCCCTGCCTTGTAGCTGTTTTCACCCTTGGGATTACACATACTCTATTCAGCCATCAGAGTACAGAGGCACTGAAGTAGACACTGTTATACAAGAGGTCCTTGCAGATCTAAGTAACAAACTTAATTGATCCTGTATTTGACTAATAGCTCTCTGTAATTTAGGTAAACAGATAATTTCAACAGTGTTTAACTCACAGAAGGATTTTTGGGAAACAGAATTTGGATTTTGCAAATGAATATAATGATATTTTTGATGTTTCGGACATTTAGAAGAATGTTAGTGTAAGTGATAAATGTCCCTAATTGAACTGAGTATATATTTATGGCATGAAAGGTCTGACTTCGGAATTTCATGTCATAAATATATAAGAACATTTCTTAAAGAACATAAATAAATAAGAACATTTCTTCCTGTAGAAGATTAAATGAAGGCACATGCTATATCATTAAAATTACCAGAAAGTCCAAAATACCTAACATCTCTGGTGATAATTAACCATGTCAATGACGAATGATGTTAACCAAGAACTTAGTTTTTTAACAAACTTTAAACTAGATTGTCTTTTTTTCACAACTGGAGATACTACTAAAATTTTTTTCTCCAGTTCCCTTCCCATCACAAACAAACAACAAACAATCTGACTTTTGGATTGTGGTCTGTGTTGACCCTCCAGGGGTTTCATGTGACTTGATCAATGTAGGTTAGTAAGTAAGCAACACGGTTTTTTGGGAAGTGAGAATTTAGTTAATCATCAACACATTAAAAGATCTTTAGTGACCTTAAAACATGCAAAAAAATACTAACTATAGGGATAAATCAAATAGATATCGTTTGTTTAGAAGACAAATTATTTTGCTCTGTGTTAGTCTAGAAGAGATTGTATTATTTCTTAGACCTCTGTGAAATGAAGACACGAATAAGCATATGCAAACAATGTTCTTTGATTTACTAACAGTTGGACTCATCATCACATGGTTAAGAGTAAAAAATTCAACCAATTATTTCACATTTATATTTGTGTAAGTATATATCTATATCTTCAGATGTCTGAAACACATAGGAATAGTTTTAGCTGTTTGGCTCTTCTGTGTTGTCAGTGACCAATCAGACCAATATTAATCCAATCAATTGACAGTACTTACCTAAGAACTGCAAGGGCAAATAGAGTAGTAAAATGTGAATTTAAGAAATATCAAAGTAAGGGGCACATACATGTAAAATATCAAAGTAAGGGGTGGCTCAGTGGATTAAGCCGCTGCCTTCAGCTCAGGTCATGATCTCAGGGTCCTGGGATAGAGTCCCGCATCAGGCTCCCTGCTCAGCAGGGATGCTCAGCAGGGAGCTTGCTTCCCTCTCTCTCTCTCTGCCTCCCTCTCTGTCTACTGTGATCTCTCTCTGTCAAATAAATAAATAAAATCTTTTAAAAAAAAGAAATATCAAAGTAAAATAGTTATTAAAATTTAGACCGTATGTTTTTGCCATATTAAAACTCATTTGGTTTAAAACGTGTGTCCCATATTTCTAAAGAGGAAAACTTACGTCTTTTAAGGTGATACTGCATTATATAGATCTCTCGGTTGACTTCAAACTGACTAATTAATAAACTGTTTGACAATATGCATTAGAAAAAAAAGATTGAGTTAATATTTATTTCTTAAACACAAGTCTATATAGGCTCATTTATTATGAGAACATATATACATGTATGCATACACAGTGGTGCCTAGCTTAGGGTCTGGCACTTAGTTCATTCAATATATACTTGCTAAATTAATAAATGAAGTCATATAATGATATAACTAAATGTATACTTATTTCTGAAATGTGTAACCAATTTTTAACTAAAAGTTGTTTTATTAACCTTAACAATCTCACACATGGTTGAATTATTATAGTTCAATAGAATATAAAGTATAACTATGATTTATCATTTTTAATAATTAATTTATTGATAAAATATTATATGTACTTTCATCCAGAGAGGAAATGTAACATTTTATTTGTTAAAGAAGGGGCGGGCATACTCTTATTCCCTATTTCCTGACTCTAAAGCTACTATGATGCTCTAGCAGATCTAATTGCCTTACTGTTAATTTGGGTTACATAAAAGGTAATCAATATATTTTAATTCCAAAGACTGAGTTCCCTGAAAAAAATCAATAAAATATATCATTTTCAATGCCATTTAATTTACATGATTTGACTATCCAGCTATTCTACAGTTATGTTTTGTTTTTATTCAATGGGTTGAATGCTGTGTTTTGTTTCCAACAGATGTGACTTTGAGTGCACTGGAGAACATTTATGCAGTTGGCTTAGAATTTTAAATGAACATATCATCTAATGATTTGCCCAGTATAAGCAGTCACTTTAAAAAGTAGTATTGAAAGCAAGAAAAATTACTTAAAGGATCAGTTACATCTAAAACGATGAAATCAATAACAATATTTTCTGTGGGATTCTTTCTCTCTGATAAGCAAAATCTTTGCTTAAAAGCTGCATTAAAATTTAATCACAATCTGTGTGCTTTAGCAATTGATAATTTCTGGACAGCTGTCTCCTGCTTTGTTTAAGTTTTGTGTTCCTTCTGTTTAAGTTATACCTTTTAATAGCTGGATTAAGTACATTTTGTTTTAAAATATATTATTAGAATATGATCATATTTTATCATCCTCCAATAGTGGCTTGTGGTTTTGTATTCCTTCGCAACAATGTTGAACATTGAACACTGAACAAGGGTGAAGCCCTCATGGGTGGAAACTACTGGAAGCTTATATTAGACCTGCCAGTCTGTTTTGGCTTTAATTTTTTCTTTCTTTTCTGAGATCTATGTGAGTGTGAGTAGGTAACAATTGATGCCAATGATGTCAAAATAAGTGCTTTAGCTTTTGACTCTGACTGGAATCACCTCTAATTTATCTTTGTTTACTTGGTTCCTGTATTTTGTCTGCCACGTATGGAATAATTAAAATATGTGTTCAGGGATTTACTAGGTAATGCTAAAAGACATTTTCTTATATACTTTTAAAATTCCCTTTCAAATTAGCTCTAAGAATCAGCTCAGCTATAGCGATCGAATGTATATGTGTACTGACATCCTCCATATTTAAAGGGATAGATGATCACTTTTGAAGTATCAGTACTTCATCGTTTAGCACAGATTATGTAACAGCCAGTTCAGCAGTTATTGCTCTGGCAGAGTTCCCCTCTCTGTGTGCTTCAAAAGAAGAGAATAAAGAAAGATGATCTTTCAAAGTACTTCCTCTGATTACATCCCTACTCTCTAATCGCCTAACACAACTGCCTCAACTTAGAGTGATAATGTCACATTTATTAGAGGATGACTATTTAAAAGAATCAATATGTTCGATGTTGGGCTATGCATTAAGTTTTGAAGGCAAAATAGCAGACACAGTGGTCAGATTATAGTGCCCTGCGGTAAAATAGTTTTTATTATGTTATTTTAATGTACTCCACTAAATCAATAAGGTTAACTGCATTTGCCGGTATTAGGAGCAATAAAATTTGTACCTTTTCAATAGCATCATTTACGTGCTGGTATTTACTTTTATCTTTGCATCAGATGCTAATTAATTAAATACTTCTGCTGAAACTAATAAATAAGTAATAATTAGATAAACACATTGCAAAAACATAATTCAAAAGAAGCAGATTGAAGTGGCTAGGGAATATAAGTAGCCATATAGTATGTCAATTAAGAGAAAAACTGAAATATTCCAAATATGTCCACAATATGTCCAAATATGTCTGCAATATGTCCAAATATATGCACAATATTGCAAAATTTAAAATAGTGCATATTTTAACATATATAGAAAATGTAACATGGACCTTTAGGGTAGTTATCTGAAAATAAAAGATTATTGGTAATGTTGACTTGAAAGTATAATTTACATAAAATTTAATCTGTAAGTCAAAACATGTTCTTTAGATAACATAATTTTTGATATGTATAAATTATATAAGACAGGTAAATTATTCAACCATAAGTGGGTACCTGATTTCCTTGAATAAAATTGCTCCTTGGGGGCTGGGGGACATTGAAGGAAGTATGTCTTAAAATGCTATTGCTGGCCATGGGTACAATACGTCGAATTTTTAACAGTTATTGTATCACAAAGGAATTTACGAATGGAGTAAAGAAATTTAAGAAATTTAAAGATGTTCTGTTAGAAAGCTTACAGCAACTGAAAACTTGAGAGTATAATCTCCATAAATTACCAATGCTAGGGTTCTTTTCATCTTTATTTTCTCCTCATCATTTTTTTAGGGTTCTATATTCTGGTGTGTTATGTTTAAATGTTCAGGAACTAAAACTGCTTTTGCAAAATAACCCTAGAAAACCATAAAAACTGCAAATCCTTCCAGGGAATTAATCTGAAGTAAAATCATTTTAACAGGCTTTCTTATCCCCCAGTAATTTTCAGAAGCATTTTTTCTAAATCAAATTTTGACACTATCCTTTTTTTTCATACTCTGATGTGACTCCTCCTATTATTAAACTTTATGGTTTGAAAAGTCGTTCTTATTTTACTGCCTCCAACATACTAGGTTACTTTTTTAAAAAAAGGTGAACGTATTAGCATTACATAAAATGCTAAAGTGACAAAGAGTTAAACTAGGAATTTTAGATGAATACACTAGCAGTTTGCCATTCTGACAGCAAAAGCCAAGCTAGTGCTTTAAAAAAATGCAAGTTTGAAAAATGCAAATGGTGTTATCCAAATATGCAGCCATATGTCCATAATACACACATTTTTGGGGGAAAATTTGTAAAGATTTCTATCACAGTATTGTATCTCAAAATGGTGGAATTTTTTTTAATACATATAGTGTTCCCAAGATGATGGTAAGATATTGAAATTATCTTTGAAAATCTCCTATATATATTATATTGAAAAAATTCATTATTTTTAGATTTACATGGAAATTTGGCTCTATGTTTTAATATTCCATTTTGAGTAGGTATGCTACTTTTCTATAACATAGTCAGCAAAACTGTCCAAAGTATCCAGATTTTAGTCATATAATTTTCAATTCAGACAAGTTAAGTTGAAAACACAGTCTCTTCAAGTGATAAATTAACAGTCCTTGGAACTCAAGGTCTAAGAGCAAGGAAAAAATATAATTAGTTTGAGTAATGGTAAGCTGTGAAATTTGGATAACCTTTAAGCAACTTTGCTCTGTTGATCACAGCACCAATAACAATAGGAGAGTGGAAGCCAAATGCAAGTGGTAAAACCTCCAACAGGAAAATATCAATTAATCTTTTTCAATAGAGGTGAAGTATGGGTAATCCTCTCATTAAATAGTTTGAACCTTTTTCTAAGTAAACAAAGGAGGGATAATGAGTGATGTGGTCTGACTTGTTTACATGGAGAATCTTCAAGAGGCTTAGCATAACCTCTCAACACAGAGGTCTTCTTAGCCACTGGTCACTAATTACCCTCTTTTAAAGGTATTTGTGTAAGCAAAGAGATTATGTTTTCAGACTTACCATGAGAATCCCATGTAAGTGCCAATATTTTATATGTAAACCAATATATTAAGAAATGTCAAAAGTTATGGGATCCTCCCCCAAAAACACAAAAATTACTTCCCATATGTATTTGAATAAATGTTCATTTTCTCATAATTTTAATCAAAAGAGTAATTTTCCTTATAAGAAATACTTTGCATCTAAGTGCTAGAGATGGGGTATAACTACTGATTGAGCTATTCCATCACCTGTAGACCTCCAATCCCTGAAAATTCTAGGTTAGATGGGAGAAGAGAGGACTAGAATTAACATTTGTTATGTCATCTGCCCACTAATTTGTCCTGGATATTTAAGCAATTTGAGGGTAAATAAATGTATTTACATTTTCTAGTCCTCTTGCAAACCATGCAAGTGCCATGTAAACACCACTCGATACCTTCAAATTTCTGTATGATACAAGCATTAAGAGTCATCACCAATTGCTACAAATGTTTTTAATGTACCAGGTGTACATCTATAATGGACCTTCAAGAAGAGAAATTTACCATGATCTTTAACCAAGGCCCAGGTTTCTTACCTTGCTTATTCATAATGTAGGTATCTCAGTGATCTGAGTATGATGAAATGAGTATCAGTATCCTTAATGTCTGCAACAGCACCGGAACTAAATGACAGCCTGTGTAAGAAGTTAGAATTAACTAAATTCATCAGCACAAAAACCTGCAAAAAGAAGTGGTCAAAATTACAAATAAGGGCCAAAAGACTTGAATTCTTTAAATAATTCTAGCCCTAGGAAAATGATTTTCTTTTTTTTTTCTCTTTCTTTCTCTCTCTCTCTCTTTTTTTTTTTTTTTTTTTTTTTTTTGCTATCTGCTCTACAATAATTCACATTGACAGTACTATTTTGATTTTTTTCTGGATTCTATTCTGTGGATTAAAACATGAAAAGTGGAACGGTTTTACAGGAAAGAGTTTGCTACAAAAAGACATTTCCATTTTCACATCTATGATGTGTGATTTACTACTGTTTGCTTTACATCTGAAAACTTCGTTACTTATTTTGAAGTACAATTTTATTTTATTTTGTTTATTTGTAAAGATTTTATTTATGTATTTGAGACAGAGAGAAAAAGAGACTGAGAGCATGAGAGGGAGGAGGGTCAGAGGGAGAAGCAGAATCCCTCTTGAGCTTTGTCATTCGTTGTCCAGTGTTTTAGTAATATCTCATCTTAGAAACAATACTGAATTTTAGCATCAAAAATTTTTTCTTATTCCATTTGAGTGCTTTACAAGCCATATAAAGTATAAAAACCACTATATAAAATGTTTTAGATGTAGATATAGTTTTGTGATAATAAACAAGTTGCTCAATTACAGTTTTTTATGAATTAGAGGGATTTTATTAAAACACCTCTAAGAACCATTTTAGCTCTATCATCTATGAATATGATGTAGATGTTTACATGGAAGAACCATGATTTCACTTCACCATTACTTATTTTAATATATCCCAATAATTTCTTCATACTCTCGATGGAAATTTTGTGTTACTATAAAACTTTAGGAAAAAATAAATACACATATGTATATGTATATATTATATTTGTATGTTATGTATAATATATATACATACAAAATAGGGAAATACATATGAATAAAGATGTAAAATGCTCTGCGTTGATAATACAGTTGCTGGCGGGGGTGGGGGGGGGACAGAATTGCCTTTTAATAAAACACACACAGTAGATTTTTGCCCTTAGAACAATTTTTTTGTAGTGACACCAAAAGCTCAGTGTGTGGGGGAAACCTTAGTCAAAGTTTACTTTTGTTATGCTCTGTGTGGTTGATGAAATTCCACAGCATCTAAACACCAAAAAATCATACTTATTAAAATCACAAACAAAATATCCTTCCTGCCCTTATGCTTGTTTATTTTCCAAGTTTCTGTTTGTTAGAGATTGTCTATTATTGGAAAATTAATTTAGAGATGAATTTACACCTACACAGTTACCATTTAATTTCCAGATACTTGTGGAATAGCTCACTGTTGGTTAAATGAGAGGTGTGTTGGCCAATTAGCATACAGTTGAGTTTAGTTGATTTACATATTTCTGTATCTAATACTAGAAGCTATTTTCTTTTTTTTTTTTTTAAAGATTTTATTTATTTATTTGACAGAGAGAAATCACAAGTAGGCAGAGAGGCAGGCAGAGAGAGAGAGAGGAGGAAGCAGGCTCCCTGCTGAGCAGAGAGCCCGATGCGGGACTCGATCCCAGGACCCTGAGATCATGACCTGAGCCGAAGGCAGCGGCTTAACCACTGAGCCACCCAGGCGCCCCTAGAAGCTATTTTCTATGCCACTCAAAATACTACTTGGTTAGATCTTATTAGTTGTAGAGAGCGTTATAATTTTGAAATACTATCATGTAACAGAAATAAACCTTACTCTTAAATTATATTTTCTCTAGGTATTTGTGTTTCTTAAGCACTCACATAATCTCAAAGAATATAGGTAATTTCACCTGTTTTTTTAATATATAGTCCAGAATGATATATTATTCATATAAAACAGAGAAGGGGATGCCTGGGTGGCTCAGTTGCTTAAGCCTCTGCCTTTGGCTTAGGTTATGATCCCAGAGTCCTGGGATGGAGTCCAGCACTGGGCTCCTTGCTCAGCAGGGAGCCTGCTTCTCCCTCTGACTCCTGCTCCCTCTGCTTGTGCTTTCTCATTCTCTGACAAATAAATAAATAAAATCTTTTAAAAAAGAGAGAGAGAGAAGGTATTTGGTATATTTGTTACATGAATGAATGAAAAAAATATATGAGTTTTCATGCATACAGTTTTATCGTTGTTAGCAAGACCTGAGGACCAGGCAGGGCATTTTAATTTTTTTCCCATTTATAATGCAAAAGACAGCTTCACAATCTTCAGAAGAATGTTATGGTGTTGCCAAACCCATCCCCCACCCCGACATTCTTAAGCACAATATTTTTACCTTATCATCATACCATGTAATATAAAACCAAAAATTATATGACTATTCTTGTTACTTAAACTCTTATTTCTCAGAATAAAAAAATATATTTTATCTATAATTTATTAATAGGTCTGTTCTTTTTAGAAAAAAAAAATTAGTTTTACTTTGGGACAGACAACATGTGTTCCAAAATATGGTAAGAGTATGTCAAAATAGCAGAAAGTTGTTCACTGATCCGAATAAAATTATTATGATTGCTTACCATCATCTCCATGCACATACCCACAGACCATAGTTTGGCCTCAACATCAGCCAACCTCCATCGCCAGTAAGGCAGGGAGGCTGTCATAATGCCATAAAGAGAAGATGGAGGGTTGGTCTGTGCACAGAAATAATATCAATAATTACCTCTAGAATATCAGTAGAAGCAGAGCACCAATTCTGTCCCTGATTTTCCATAATCAATCTCATACCTTCTTTTTTTTTTTTAAAGATTTTATTTATTTATATGAGACAGAGACAGTGAGAGAGAACATGAGAGGGGAGAAGGTCAGAGGGAGAGGCAGACTCCCCATGTTGCTGGGAGCCCGATGCGAGACTCGATCCCGGGACTCCAGGACCGTGACCTGAGCTGAAGGCAGTTGCTCAACCAACTGAGCCACCCAGGCGCCCCAATCTCATACCTTCTTGAAAAAAACTCAGTCTTTAGACATGCTAATCACCTTAGCTTCATTATGTAGAGAAGGGAGACCCTGACAACTCTGGGATATAACCCATTTAGGAAAAGCCTCTCTTCTATGATCCTCACTCCTCTGCCTTTTTTACAGTGAAGAGAGAAGACATTCATGTTTTTTCAGCCCCTGTTCTCCTTGCTTTGAGTGAGGAGGAATGAAACACTTTAAGCAGCAAAGAGAAAGAAAAGTCACAAATGAATCACTAAGTGGAATAAAATCTATGCTTTAATCAAAACTTTGTGTGACTCATCGATACTTTTTTCTCCTTCACAATATACCATGGTGAAGTCACTGTCTTAGTCACTCAATCAAGGGAGACTTGAATTTGAGTTTATTTCTAAAAATGAAGTCATAAAATTTCCCTGAGTGAAAAATGATGAACTATATTAACTCAGTTTGCATACATCCCAAATAAGGCAGGGAAGAAACTTGATTTGTAACTGTTGATGTCACTAGAATTCAAAGAAGTGTAAAATTCCCAAGCTTGTTTTCTATTCAAATTGGATGAAAGAAAGTACTTTCTTCACTCTGTAGATTTCCAAACTTAAAAAAAAAAAAACATCTTCAAACATAGTAGCTAATTCCTAGGATCTAACTCAATAGGGCTATGATATGGCAAAAGCAATTAAAAATGTGGTAAATGGAATGCATTAGTATTTATAAAATTCATATCCCCCCAAAAAGCCTATTAATACATATTAATTTATCCAAGTCTTTGTAAACAGCAAGAATTTTTAAATTTGTTATCCAACACCATAGAATCCCCACTGATTTCTTTTAATTTAGGTTAGAAACTACAAACCTCAGTATTATGAAAAAAATGTTAAGAAAATGTTAAGATTATACACACACACACACACACACACACAATATCTTGTAAGAGCTCAGAACAAAAATTAGCAGGTTTCTCCATGGACAGATTTTATTAAGATTCAAAAAAAGGCTTTAGAAAGACCAATTGAACTATGGTCAGAATAAATTGAGAATTTGTCATTAAGTCAAATAAAATACTCTCCTTCATATATCATTTTGACTTAGATCATGTAATGGTATCCCCCATGAAACTGTGGAGGAACTAAGGTATTTATAATAAGAAATAAATACCTTGAAATACTATCATGTAACAGAAATAAACCTTACTCTTAAATTATATTTTCTCTAGGTATTTGTGTTTCTTAAGCACTCACATAATCTCAAAGAATATAGGTAATTTCACCTGTTTTTTTAATATATAGTCCAGAATGGACTCTCTAAAATTATGCAAAACAACCCCAATTTCTTTGGCATTATAGGTAAAATAGGTACAATAAATGCATAGAAAATATCATTGTGTTATTTTCTGAATTTAGGTTTACAGATATTACTGAATAGGTAGTGTTGGTATATTTGGCTAACAATATATAAGTATTATTTTTATGTGTAATGAATTTTGACATTTTGAGAGGTTAAAACCCTAAGGGTTGTTTGTAATAGGCCATACTGTTTGATACAGTTTGGTCAAATGGATTATCCAGAGTAGTTCTCTACTGCTTAATTCAGCAGGGAAACTTGCAGCATGGAATCAAAGACTCTTGTGGTTTAGAAGTTCATTCTGAAATGTCCATTGCTACTTTTAGGAAGTTCAATGAATGCGACTTTGGGAACTTAATCTCCATAAAGAAAGACCATCTCTTCAAAGTCCAGAACTGCCATCATTTTGACCTTTGTCACACAGCAGAAAATGAAGAGTAGCACGATGTTCTTTCTCACTCTCTTCCCTCTCCATGTTTCTAAGTTCTTGACCCCTCCATCTTCTTCTATACAAGAGAAATGACCTTATTTTATCCCTGTAATCCCCCCAATAAAGGCACTGAACCCAACTTCTTGGGGTTAATTATCTGATCCTCTCTGACCATCTTCCTACTCAGCCTTTTGTGCTGTTAGAATTTCCCTCTGCTTGTTTTGTTGATTGCCCATTAGGCGGGACCCTAGCTGAGTAAACACCAGACCAGCAAAAAGATCTATATGTACTTTTTTCCAGAGTGAAATATCCTTTATTTCAATCTCAGCCTAAAATGAGATTTACCCACCCCCCTAACAAAGGAGGAGATTCTGCTCAAAAGCTGAGCCAAATGATTTTCAAGAGAGATATATTACTCACTAGGTTCTCAATTAACTACCTAGATTGTTAGAAACATTTCTTTTGGCATTTGAGTCAGTGATGTTTAGTATTTTCTTTTAAAAGTTCACAGGTAAATAACTCTTTTAGTCAATGCAATTCAGAGAAAGAGGAAAAGGATGAAATTTCGGAGCAAAAAACAAAACTGCATCCTTCTTTAGGTTATCACATTCCACAAACCCATTTCCATAAAGCAAGACTTTTACTCCATAGCACAGAAAAGCCTGGAATGGTAACTCAGATATTTATGTGTGGTTTACCCAAAAGGGCTTTTATATAAGAACTTTTTAAAAAATTAAATAGTTAGGAGGTGCCAAACCGACCTTTTGAGATAAGCACTGGCTATTATACGTAAGTGATGACTCACTAGAATCTACACCTGAAACTAATGTTATGCTGCATATTAACTCACTGAAATTTAAATAAAAACTTGAATTTTTTTTTTAATTTTTTATTTTTTATAAACATATATTTTTATCCCCAGGATTTTTTTTTAAAGAGATGCCAAATCTTGTATTTTGAAAAACAGATATATTTTAAAAATAGGGGTTTGTTTTACCTCACTGATGTTGATTTCAGTAGAATTTCCTTAAAGGCCGAGGGCATTTAAATACTCGTCAACACCACAAAGTCTTCTATCCAATTCTCAGTCCTAGAAAAAGTGAAAGAAATAGATTAAGACTTAATAGTTGTTAAACTAGGTAAGTCTGACAACTTCTAGGTGATAGAGTTTAGATTTACTCAGTGTAAAAATTCAGAGTTGATATTTAGTTTTGTAGTTTTGTCCTCACTCTGTGTGTAGTATTCACTCCTCTGGTTCTAAACAACCATGCCTGCAGTCTTTCTCTTTCCCACCACAGAATTATCAGCAACCAATGAAAGGGTCAGATTGCACAGAACTGTAAGGGAAAGTCACCAGACTTAGTTACTGACAATTTTCTCCAGGGTACAAAACGGTGGGACTTTCAGCTTTGGGGGCTAGTCCAGGAACAAAATCATAATAACAATAACAATAATCATAATCATAATAACAATACCATAACAATAATAACACCATTAACATAATAATCTAAGGAGTATATTTCTGATATACCATGTATAAACACTTCTTGAGAAAATGTAACCTTAAACAAAATATTCTTACAGGGAGGTATATGGAAACCCAGATTGGTGGTATTCTGAAACAAAATTGACAACCTTTGTGACTTTTCAGTGTGACAAATTCCAGACATGGAATGTGAACTTAAGGAAACAGGTGTCAATTTTGATAAAATTCAAGCTCATAAGTAAATATCAACTACTTTCTCTTATACTTGGTGTTTATGGGAAACTATGAACTCTTTAATGTTCTTCTTAGTTTATTCTAAGAGCAATGGAGGAAGGTCTCTAGAGTAATGAAGGAAGATGGGAAACCAATCCTGAGAAAACAGTATCTTTAGGAAGATTTTAGCATTTGTAGGTCAAAGGGAAATTCTATATTTCAGTGAGTCAGGCAAATATTTTTCCTCACATATTTGATATCAGGTTATATCTTTGGGAAATCCCATTTTTTAATGTCAATCTTTATTATCCAAAGGAAAAGGAGACATAGAAAATAGATGAAGAAACATATTTTTAATCTAATGAATCACATCCTAAAAAATGACAAGCAAGCACAGCAGAGGCATAATAAAGATTTCCTATAGTTAAAATTACTAGTTATTTGCATAACCCAACATCCGTCTGTTAAAACAATATGTACCCACATATTTTTTGTTTCAAAAAAGAACAGTAGGCAAAATAGCCGTAGAGTTAAAATTCATGGATTTGAGAAAAAATTATATATGATGAGGTTTATTTATGCTGAATAAATCCCAAATTTACTTTTGTTTTATTCAAAGTTTGGATATAGAACTGCTTCCTAGTTTTATGCCAACTTTTGAATAAATGAGTCATAAGAGGTAAAGCTATTGGTTGATAACAGAAAGTATAATAACAGTACTCACATTTTGACATTTCTATTGTACCTTTCACCTTGAGAAAATCCAAGGCAATTAACCTGAAAGTCATTTCTATATTTTAGGGATTTGCAAGCTCCTCCAGTTATCTTCTAAGTTATCTAAAAGTATAAGTAGAGCATCCACAGTCCTGTCGACCTGTCAACCTACCTTACTGACATTTGCTAACAAAAGACCTCCAAGGCCTTGGTAAATGTACCTGACCCTTTAAATGGGTCATAAACCAGAAGGGAAGCTGACTTTTTGTGACAATATTCATGGGCCTTGCGGGCATTATGCTAAGTAAAATAAGCAGACAGAGAAAGACAAATACTTTATGTTCTCATTTTCATGTGGAATCTAACAAAGCCAATCTCACAGAAACAGAGTAGAATGATGGTTGCCAGGGTGTGGGGGAAATGGGGAGACGTTGCTCAAGGGATACACATTTCCAGCCATAAAATGAGTAAGTTCTGGGATCTAATGTACAGCATGGTGACTATAATCAACAAAGCTGTATTATATACTTGAAAGTTGTTGAGTCGGTCTTAAAAGGTATCACCACATATTCATTTAAAAATGGTAATTGTGGAGTGCCTGGGTGGCTCAGTCATTAAACATCAGCCTTCGGTTCAGGTCATGATTCCAGGACCCTGGGATCTATCCTGCATCTATCGGGCTCCCTGCTGGGCAGGAAGCCTGCTTCTCCCTCCCCTGCTTCCCCTGCTTGTGTTCTCCCTCTAGCTGTCTCTCTCTGTCAAATAAATAAAATCTTTTTAAAAAATGATAATTGTGTGAGGCCATGGATGTGTTAATCAACCTTATTGTGGTAAACACTTTGCAATATATATGTATATCAAATCATTATATTATATGCCTTAAGCTTACATGTGTTATATGCCAAAAAATATCCTAATAAAGCTGGAAAAAATACAGATATAAATGATGGTAGTTTAAAAAAAGGATGCCCAGTTGGTCATAAAAGCTAACATCATTGTTTACCCAGGAATGAACCATACACATTCACTGACTTTATACTGTAGGGCCAGGCATACCCAGACATTAAGCAGTTTATTTGTCAAATAGAATATTAGTAGAGGTTTTAAGCATCCTTCCATGTTATAGAATTCAAATTCTTACTAAGTACAAGACACATGTGATTTCTGTTGTATCAGTCCTCTGTCTTAATAGCCCCAGTACAGGGGCGCCTGTGTGGCTCAGTGGGTTAAGCCACTGCCTTCGGCTCAGGTCATGATCTCAGGGTCCTGGGATCGAGTCCTGCATTGGGCTCTCTGCTCAGCAGGGAGCCTGCTTCCCTCTCTCTCTCTCTCTCTGCCTGCCTCTCTACTTGTGATCTCTCTCTGTCAAATAAATAAATAAAATATTAAAAAAAAATAGCCCCAGTACATATGAAATTCTAATGATCAGGTGATCTTCTGCTCTCTTCTATACCTTTTAATCAGTAAACTCTCATTTTTGTATTGCAAAAAAACATAAAATGTAGGCTCTTGCTTTCTAAGCTTTTACAGCTGGTAAATTTAAAATATACAAACATAATATTAAAAGTACTATGTTAGAATATAGTATCACAGAGCAGTGGGAACACAAAGGAAGGGAGTAGCAAGTCTACCTGGGGATAAGAGTCGCAAAAGGCCTCATGCACATTAAAAAGACACAGATAAAATGTTAAGGAAAAACAACAACAAAAAATCAAATTATAAAATTACATTTTTATAGTATTAGTTTAGTTAAGTAAAGAAAAAATAGAAAAAATAAAGAAGTCAATATATTAAATATGGTACCTTTGCATACTGGAATGATGGGTGATTCTTTTTTTCATTTACATGTAATACTTTTACGCTCGGGGGAAAAGAACTCAAAACACCAACAAAATTTGTGGCATCAGAATAAAACACATTGAGTCTACTTGAGGGAGAAGAGAATTTTTTTCATAATTGCCTTACTCTTAATTAACTAGGTACAGTTAAGGGTCTTTTTAAAAGGATAAGAGATAAAGAATACTAAACAGATCTACCCAGGAGACAAACTTACCAATTCTACTATACTATAGTCAGATAACATTCATGGTGTCACCATTGAGTGTATATCAGCTTCTAAAGTATAGCATTCAAGCATGTGAAAGAGTATTTGTTTTAACACACTCTTTATGGAATGAACATGAAAGACTTTTCTGAGTTGGCATAAAAAAAAAAAAAGAAAAAGAAAAAAGAAAAAGAAAAAAGAAAAAAAAGCAGCAGCAGCCTCCCACAGCTGGCTCCTCTATTTTTGGCTTCTCCTATCCCTGTTTTCATGGCAGCTGAGAAATATTAATGTGAGAAAAGTATCTTTTATTTTAGTCTTTAGAAAAGAACTCAACAGAAAACCCTGCATCTTTAGTTATAGAGGGTAAGAGTTCCAGGATCATACTGTGGAACTACATTCCTGGAACCACCTGCACGAAAGAAAATGTTACATAAAATAATAGTTTCGACTTACATATGACTTCCCCAAGCGTATGCTGTTTACATGTAATGCTAAAAAAAAAAAAAAAAAAAAAAAATTCACTGAAAGGTAATATGTCTCCCAGGAATAGTTATATAAAATAGGTGTGTAATCAATTTCATACATAGAAAAGGCAAAGTGGAAAAAAATCCTTTAATCCACTACCAAACAACAGAAACAAATGTTTGCCAGATCCATTTGAAAATAGGAGAAACACTCAGCTTTATGAGAGACTTTTTCCTGACCCTTCCTATTAATTAGACCTACCTATAAAATTAAATGCTTCAAAACATTAATCTTGAAAAAGTACCAATCACATTTGATCCAGCAAATTAGCTAAAAAATAAATAAATAAAATAAAATGCAGAATTGTAGTCAAAGCTCCAAACCACATTTTGAAAGAGTAATGACATCTTACTTCAGTTTTATTGACTCAATCAGATCATATGGTGAGTCATTTCCAGACATATCGATAAACTCATTGATTCCTCTCATTCTTGTAGTCACTGGACTATAGAAAAAAGGATCAGTAGCCATTTGACCTTCATTGTGTATTAAACAAACACCAGATGGCAAGGATTCATTCAGGAAATCCATTCTTTCTTTTTCATAGTCATGTTCACACTGCTGCTTCCCACTGAGCCTTTCTCTCTGCTTGTCATGGTGCCAAAGCTGCCTGCATAGCACCTTTCATGCATCACAGCTTTCAAATCTTGTCCCATTAGTTTCATTTTGTTTCCATCATAAATAATCTCCCACTTTCTCATACACTCTTTCATTATCTAATAATGGGCTAGGTCATTATACAAAGGAGCCAAGTATTAAAGGGTTAGTGAGTACAGTTTGTCCACTTGGTTTCTGGCCAGTGTATGAACTATTTATTAAACAGATAAATTTATGCCCCTAAAAAAAGAGAGAGAGAATGACAGAGAGACCTAGAGGATGCAAACATCTCCATCTTGCTAACATATTTCAGGAGCACAAGATATAAAAAAGTGAGGACACTGGAATCTCAAATTGTAAATTTAAAAACACTATACCATGAGTGTAACCTAATTCTACCTAATTATTTCAAGAAACGCACAAAAGCAAATACCCTACCCTCTGTAAAATTCCATCACAATTCCTCTCCTTGGCCATTCCCTAGACTCATTTGGACACCAGCCAGCCATCTAGAAGTGTTGAAATGCTGGTAAGCATTTACAAGCCAAGTGACTCCATTCTAAGAGTGTTATCCTATGACGAAATTTCACAGAGTCCAAGAAGGGAGATTTGTCTTTTTGGAGAATGTTGTAAAGAGACAAAGTAAGAAAGCTGGACGTTAGGTAAGATTTATTACCAACACTACAAAGTTTAGTACAAACAAGGAGCATTTCTTGGGCTTCAGCAGAGAGGTTCTTCAGTGTTCACAGGAAGTTAAATATTGAGCAAATAAAGTATTTAACAGTTAGAATCAGATTGTTCCATTATTTAAGGAAACGTTAAGAAATTTAGAATGCAGTGTGTAGGATGCTATAAATATAAATATACCAGCATTGAGTTAAATCATCCCAACCTATTATTCCCACAGGCAGGCCAATTATCAGGGGATAATTGGACTGATAATGAGCATTCTGACTGGTCGAGAGGTCCCTCTTGGGGTACGGCACCCCTCAGCTTTATAAGGCTGTCCTCTGTGCCAAGAATGTCCTAAGTTATAAATGGGGACATTTAAAAGAATGTAGTATCTTTGAGAAAATTCAGTTTACATTGATTGAAACAAGGTGTTGAATGCTAAATATTTTTTAACAAAGCAGCAAGGATACAAGCTATTTAAGAAAACACAGCAGAGGTAACGCAATTATTTTGTTTGTTTTTTCATAAAAATTCCCATTATATGAAATAATTTCAACTATATTTAGAAAAATGGAAAAGAAAAAAGACCCACTCATGATCGCATCTTCCTAACATAGCTGATTTAATACTTTCAGGGTTTGAAATACATACTTAATGCAAAGTCAGTTGTATCATTTGTGTAAGCAATTATTCTATTATTTACTGTTATATGTTGATAATAAACTCATAATAAGCCTTGTTTACGCCAACATACTTAACTATTTTCTACCTAGACAACTCTTTCCTGCCCTCTTCCACAAGATAATGGCTATTTTTTCTTTGACTTCAGCTTAATTTTCACTTATTTGGGAGCAGTTTTTCTCTGAATTCCCAAGCTGAGTTTGTATGTACTCTCTTACAGATTGCCTCTTGCTAGCCCTTAACATTGAATGTGATTATTTGATTCAAGTCCCTCTCTTCCAATAAACAGTGATGTCCATGAGGGAAAGTGATTCTTCTTGTGCTTAGCATCCTATCTCAGAGTAGCACCTTGCACATAATAAGTGCTCAATAAATAATTATTGCATGGATGACTAAATGAATGAATTTAAGCATTTTCTGCATAGTTCCAGATGGTGAGATCTGAACAAAGTGGTGTATATATTGATCTATGAGTAAGAATACACATAGTTAATGACAGCCTCTGCTCTGTTAATTCCATCACCTTAGCACTCTACACTTTATGTCATTAACCCATTAGCCCTGTGTAAGAAGAAAATAACAGAACTGTGAATGACTATACAGGAAGGGGGTGGGGAAACAAATGGAGAAAAAGAAACTGCTTAAACTCTTAGTAAGAGCTGCCAATAATTATTTACCTTCTACTTTGTTTCCTTTTGAATGGCTGAAATATTTCTTCATAGTTTTCCGGATGGCTCTGTTTCCACATACAGTCCCTTATCTCGGAAAGATTAATAAACCTGAAAAATAACTTAAAAGCACTTCATCTTATTCTGTTTGATTCCACTGAGTCAAACTATAGAATAATACATAACCAACCATTTCCAGTCTGGAGGATTATATTACAAATCTTGCCCCAAGTATCCCTTCATGTATTTTTAAACTTGTATCAATTTCCTGCCAGCATTCTTTTTTTAAAATTGCGTTATGTTAGTCACCATACAGGACACCATTAGTTTTTGATGTAGTGTTCCATGATTCATTGTTTGCGTGTAATACCCAGAGCTCCATGCAATCCTTGCCCTCCATAATACCCATCACTGGACTCACCCATCCCCCCCCTTCTAAAATCCTCATGAGGTGAGTTTTGTGTTTTGGTTTTGTCTCAACTGCTAATACCACTCTGAAGTCCCTTCTTAAGAAAAGAACAATTTCTTATTGTCCTTCATTCTATAAATTGTAAACCCAGTGTAAATCAACATGAAAATAAATTATGTTTTACCTCTATATTTTATAGTTTAGTGGAAATAAATGATTAAAATTCTGAAAAATTATTCTTATATTTCCAGAATATTTCATTAGAGAATTCAGCCATACCAATTCATTTTTTAAAAATTAGGCACTTTTTTAGAGCAATTTTTTGTTCACAGCAAAATTGAACAAAAGTACAGAGAGTTCCCATATACTTCCCTAATCCCACAAGTATATAATCTCCCTCACTATTGACACCCCACAGCACAGTGCAACATTTGCTACCTACATTTGATGAACCTACCTTGACACATTATCACCCAAAGTTCATAGTTTACATTAGACCTGCCTCATGGTGGTGTATATTTTATGAGTTTTGGCAAACATATAATTAAATGTATCCACCATTGTAGTATCACATAGAATAGTCTCATTGCCCTAAATATCCTTCATGCTTTGCTTATTTATCTCTTTCTTCTCTCCACTTCCTGGCAACGGCTGATCTTTTTACTGTCTCCCTGTTTTGCCTTTTCCAGAATGACATATAGTTAGAATTATACAGCATGCAGCCTTTTCAGACTGGCTTTTTTTTTTTTTTTAACTTAGGAAAATGCATATACATTTTCCCCATGTCTTTTAGTGGCTTGACAGTTCATTTCTTTTTAGCACTGATATGATATTCCATTCTCTGAATGTACCACAGTTTACTTACCCATTCTTCTACTGAAGGACATCTTGGTTATTTCCAGGTTTCAGGAATTATGAATAAAACTGCTATAAGCACCCAAGCGCAGGTTTTAATGTGGATATGTTTTCATTAGTATGAGTAAATACCAAGAAGTACAGCTGCTGGGTGATATAGTAATAGCATCTTTAGTAAGAAATTGTCAAACTAACAAAGTGGTTGTAACATACTATATTCACACCAGCAATAAGAGAATTCCAGTTATTCTACCTACTTGCTAGTCTTCAGTATGTCTGGCATCTAGGATTTTGGTGATTCTAATAGGTATGTAGTAGTAGCTCATTGTTTTAATTTACAATTACCTTAAGACATATAATGTTGAACATCTTTTCATATACTTACTTGCTTTCTGTATATCTTCTTTAATCAAAGTTTTCAAGCCTCATGTCCATGTTTAAATCAGGTTATTTTTTTCTTGCTTAGTTTTAAGAGCTTTTTGTATATTACGGATGACAGTCTATTATCAGATGTTTCTCTTGTAAACATTTTCTCCCAGTCTTCAGCTTGTCTTGCTTGTCTTCTCATTCTTTTGACATTGTCTTTTGCACAGCAGAGGTTTTTTTAATTTGAATTAAAATTAAATTCAGCAGATCAATTTTTTTTATAGATCATGTCTTCTGTGTCGTATCAAAAAGTCACTGTCATATCCACAGTCACCTAGATTTTCTGTATTTTATAGTTTTACAATTTTGTATTTTACATTTAGGTTTGTGGTGCATTTAGAGTTAATTTTTATGAAGAATATAAGGTCTATGTCTAGATTTATTTTTTTGTATGTGGATGTCCAGTTGTTCCAGCACCATTTGCTCAAAGACTGCCTTTTCCCCCATTATATCGTCTTTGCTCCTTCTGTCAAAGTTCAATTGACAATATTTATATGGGCCCACTTTGGGGTCTCTCTTCTGTTCCTTTGATCTATTTTTCTATTCTTTCACCAATACCATACTGGCTTCATTACCATAGCTTATGGTAAGTCATGAGTCAGGAAGTGTCATTTCTTTGACTTTGTATTTATTCAATATTCAGTTGGCTATTATGGGTCATTTGAATCTCCATGTAAATTTCAGAATCAGTTGTTAATATCCATAACTTATGGGGATTTTGAGTGGGGTTGCAATGGATCTATAGATAAGTTGGGAAGAACTTACACCTTGACAGTATTTCATGAACATAGACTATCTCTGCATCTATTCAGAGATAGATACTATTCTTTGATTATCCTCACTAGAGTTTTATGGTTTTCCTCACGTAGATCTTGTACATGTTTTGTCAGATTTACATCTAAGTATTTCATTTTTTGTGGTATTAGTGTAAATGATATTGTGTTTTTTAATTTCAAATTCTACTTGTTCATTGCTGGTATATGGAAAAGCAATTTACTTTTTAATTAAAGTATAAATGATACCTAGTGTTAGTTTCAGGTGTGTAACATGGCAATGTGACAAGTCTATATATTATGCTATGCTCACCGCAAGTGTTGCTACCACATGTCACCAAACAATGCCATTATAATACCACTGACTATATTCTTTATGCTGTAGCTTTTTTCTCATTTATTCTATAACCGGAAGTCTCTGTCTCCCACTCCTCTTCATCTATTTTGCCCATCTCACCCATCCCTCTGGCAACCATCAGTATGTTCTCTGTACTTATGGTTCTGTTTCTGGAAAGCAAGTGACACTTAACCTTGAATCCTACAAGCTTGTTACAATCTGTTATTAGTTTGAGGAGTTTGTCAATTCTTTTGGATTTTCTACATAAACACTTATGTAACCTCCCAAAAGTTTTATTCTATTTATTCTCTCAATTATTGTTTGTCTAAGGAAGTCTTTATTTCTCTCTCACTTTTAAAGGATAATTTCAGAGGGCACAGAATTCTAGAGCAGTAGCTTATTTTCTCCTAACACTAAATATTTCACTTCACTCTCTTCTTGTCTGCCTGGTTTCTGAGAAGTATGATATAATTCTTATCTATGTTCCTTTACAGGTAAGGTGTTTTTTCTCCTTGGCTTCTTTCAGGATTTTTTCCCCTATCTTTGTTTTTTTCTGAAATTGAATATGATATGCCTATGTAGAGGATTTTTAAATCTATCTTGTTTATTATTCTCTGTGCTTCCTGGATCCAGGGTTTAATATCTGACATTAAATGGAAAAATTTTCAGTTATAAATGCTTTAAATGGCATTGCCATTACATATATGTTATACTTTTTATTGTTGTTCCACAGTTCTTGGATATTCCTTATTTTTTCAGTCTTTTTCTCTTTGGTTTTCAATTTTAAAATATTCAATTGTCATATCCTGAAGCTCAGAGATAGTTTTCTCAGCTATGTCCAGTCTACTGATGAACCCACCAAGGCATTCCATTTTTCTTTTACTACTTTTTATATCTAGGATTTCTTTTCAATTCTTTTTAAAATATTTCATCTCTCTGCTTATATTATCCATCTGTTCTTGCATGTTGTCTACTTTTTCCATTGAGGCCTTTAGCATATTAATGAGATTTTTAAAATTCCTGTTTTGATAATTCCCACTAAAGCATAAGTTCTATGAAGTTAGGAATTTCTCTTTGGTTCATTGTAATTTCCAGAGCCTGGCACATAGTAAGTTTGCAAATATTCATTCAATGAATGATTCCCTCAAAAGTGAAAAGGATTTTCAATCAAACTGACTCTCTATCTAAGATGTCAATCAGTTTGGATAGTTTTAAAATTCAATTGACTTATTTTATTTGACTAGCAAATGCATACAATCAAAATGTTATTATGTAGGCATAATGTATGTGATATGTTCTCACATACTCAAACTCTAGAACACAGTACAGGGCAGAATACCCAAATAAGATTCAGTATGTTTTAAATATGATCATATTACTATAGAAATACTTATTTTATATGATATCTGAAATTTAATAAAATAAAATGTAAACATTTTAGAAAATAAAACACTAAAACCTTAAAAAACTTCTTATATAGCTGGGTAGTAAAATTATAGGTATTAATATTTTCTACAATGAATATGCATTAATTTTATAACAAGGGGTAATATGTAAAACAAAGAATGTTAAGATGCTGGTGGTAAAAATATAAATTGCACAGTAGATAGAAAGAATGTTCTATTCTCTCATGTATCTTACTATGTGGACATAGTGAGAACAAATGTGGAAGTTTTTCATCATCTCCATTTTGACTACTACTTCTAAAACTATTTACTCATCAGAGTGAATGATTTAATTACTATATCCTTCCTTGTTTTCTAATGTAAAATTTTTATTAACCTTATTTAGAGGCTCTTCTTTCTGTTTCACATTAAGTACCATATTTTGTTAATAAACTTTATTTTTAGTACATTTCAGACTTATAGAAAAATCATGAAGACAGTTGTGATTTCCCTGTATAACACTGCACCCAGTTGTCCCTATAATTAACATCTTACACATCTTACATTAATACAGCACACTTGTTACAATTAATGAGCCAATATTGATATACTATTTTTTTTTAACTTTACTTATGGGGGCACCTGGGTGGCTCAGTTGGTTGGACGATTGCCTTCAGCTCGGATCATGATCCTGGAGTCCCGGGATGGTGTACTGCATTGGGCTCCCTGCTCAGCAGGGAGTCTGCTTCTCCCGCTGACCTCTCTCCTTTCACGCTCTCTCTCTCTCTCTATATATAAAATTAATAAAACAAAATCTTAAAAAAAAACTTTATTTATGAAAATGGGTGACTAACATAACATAATAAAAAAGACCATTACCTATGGGTTGGCCACCTATTTTGATATACTATTTTTTTTAATTTTTTATTTTTTATAAACATATATTTTATTTTTAACTGAAGTCCATACTTTTGACTTCCTTGGTATTTACTCAATGTCCTTTTTTCACTGACATTCCTGAATCCCTTCCAAGACACGGCATTGCATTTCAGTTGTCAGGTCCCCAAAGGTTACTCTTCATTTTGACAGTTACCAGATTCCCCTTGTTTTTGGTGACTTGGACAGTTTTGAGGAGTACTAATTAAATACTTTGTAAAATGTTCCTCTATTGGGATTTGTCTGATGTATTTCTCATGAGTAGACCAGAGTTATATGTTTTTTGGGGGAGGAGTATCACAGAATTGAAGCACCATTATCCTCACATTATATCAATCTACTTACTATCAACATATCTCTGTTGATGTAGACTTTGACCATCTGGCCAAAGTGGTTTGTCAAGCTTCCCCACTGTCAAATATTTGTTCTTACCCCTTTCCATACTGTATTTTTGGGATGGGAGTCTATGCACAGCACTCACTTAAAGATTGGGGAATTATGTTTCATTTCTTTGAGGACAAAGTATCTACAATTCGGGGCAAATTATTTGGAATTCTTCTGTAAGGATCTCCATCCATTCTCCCTCATTTATTCAATCACCTTTTTTCTCTGTTCATGGTTTTATTCCTAATTATTGTGAGTTCTTTCAGTTGGATTCTATATGCCTTTTAACATACCCTCATCAGTGTGTGTGTTTGCGTGTGTGTGTGTGCATGTGTGTGTGCACGTGTGTGTGGAATGGAGTGTGTAATACTCCCCTTCTTTCTGGTACGATAAGTTGATCCAGGTTCATCTTATATATTTCCTGCCTCACACCCAGAATCAATAATTTTTTATGGAGCTCTGATATCTCTTATTGGAGATTCAAACCCAAGATCCAGACACTAGGTATACTCTGTGTTAATGGATTGTCATTTCGTTTAGGTCCTCTCAGCTGCCAGAGCAAAGGAATATCTGTGTGCATATTAATCCATGTATAAACAGAGATCTATAAATATTATAGCTATCTGTATTTATATTCAGCTAAACATAAGTTCATAATAATGTCTCCAACTCTAACCCATTAGCATATTGACCATCCTATCACCTTTGCTTATTTGTAAATTCTCCAACAATAAGAAAGCTGAATCCCATAATCCACTATCTATTTACTTAATTACTTACCTCTAGCATACATGTATGGCAATGTCTGAAGTGTTAACCCATAGTCCGTGGGGGGAAAACTTCATAAACTATAGTTTAGTGTTTATGCACAGATCTTCTGCATTTAAGCTTATAAATTCTACTTATTTCCAAAGTTACTTAAGTCAGTGTCTTTTCCCCCACCACCTTCAGTGAGGTTGTTTCATATACCAGTAATAAGGTTATATTTTTTATCACCTATTTCATTCCATCTTAAGATCTTGGGACCCCCAAAACTTTTTTTAAATTTTAAATTTTTTCAAAATTTGCATTGTTTTATTCTTTGTACAGCATTGTTCCCTGGGTTTTGACATGCATAATGTTAGATGTCCATCATTGCAGATTAGGCAACAGTTTCACTAGAGTTTCACCACCCAATAAATCCTCTGTGTCTCACCTATTCAATTCCTGTCCTCCCCTCCCTTGCAACCACTAATCTTCCTACCATCTGTAGGCTTGCCTTTTCCAGATGTCACATAGTTAGAATTATATAGTATATAATCTTTTCTGACTGGCTTCTTTCACTTAAAAATAGGTATGTAAAATTCATCTATGTCTTCTCATGGCTTGACAGTTTATTTTTATCATGCTGTAATATTCCATTTTGTGGACATAAAATTATTTATTCACCTATTTAAGACATCTTGTTGCTTCTAGGTTTGGGTGATGACAAAAAAAGATGTTGTAAGCATTTATATGCAGGTTTGGGGTGGAATAAGTTTGCAAAAGTGTTGGATAAATATCTAGAAGCATGACTGCCTGTGATATGATCATCTGGTAAGACTATGTTTAGCATTATAAGAAATTTTCCAACTGTCTTCCAAAATGACTGTAGCATTTTGCCATCTCACCAGCAATGTTGCTGCGAATTCTCATCACCTTTGGTATTATCAGGGTTTTTCAAATTAATTTTTTTAAAAAATTTTACATTGTATGAGGTATGTAGTAATATCTCACTATTATTCTAATCTGGAATTTTCTAGTAACAAATGATACTGATCATCTTTTCATAAAGTTATTTTCCATCTATATATCTTCCTTGGTCAGATTTTTGTTTTCATTTTTAAATTAGCTTGTTTTCTTATTTGTTCAGTTTTAAGAGTTATTTGTGTTTTTTGGATACAAGTTCTTTTTAGGTATGTGTTTTGTAAATATTTCTCCTGGTCTGTAACTGCTATTATTACTCTCTTAATGGTGTTAAATTCAATTTGCTAATATTTTGTTGAGGATTTTTGATCTGTGTTTATGAGAGAGACTGATCTATAACTTTCCTTCTTTGTAATGTCCTTGGTTTTGGTTAAGGGTAATGCTGGCTTCAAAAAAAGAGTTAGGAAGTGTTTGCATCTATATTCTGAAAGAGATTATGGAGATTTGGTATAATTTCTTCCTTAAATGCTTGGTAGAACTCACCAATGAAACTGTCTGGGCCAATGTTTTGCTTTTTGAAAGGTTAGTAAATGTTAATTCAATTTAATAGATATAAGCTACTCAAATTAGATAGTCTCCCTTTAAGTTGTGGTAGCTTGTATCTTTCAAGAAATTGGTCCATTTTTTTTCTGTCAATTTGGGGGCACAGAGTTGTTAATAACATTCTGTTATTTTCCTATTAACATCCTTGGGCAAGTAGTGATGATCCTTCTTTCCTTTCTGATACTGTGAATTTGTTTATTCCCTATTTTTATTTGTTTAACTTGCTACAGGTTTATCAATTCTACTGATCATTTCAATAGAATTTCAACCAGCTTTTGCTTTCATTGATTTTTTTCTACTGATTTCCTGTTTTCAATTTCATTGTTTTCTGCTCTGATTTTTATTGTTTCTTTTCTCTGACTTAACTTAGGTTTAAATTGGTCTTCCGTCTCTAAGGAAGGAATCATCTAAGGTAGAAACTTAGATGATTTATTACAGATTTTTTAAAATTAATGTATTTAATGTTATAAATTTCTCTCTCAGCACTAGTTTCACTGAATCCCGTAAGTTATGATAGGTTGTATTTTCATTTTAGTTTAGTTCAAAATATTTTAAAATGTCTCTTAAGATATCTTCTTTGACCCAAAAATTATTTCAGAGTGTTTGTTTAGCCTCCAAGTATTTGGGACTTTTTCTAACTATCTGTGTTATTGATTTCTAGTTTAATTCCACTGTGGTCTAACAACATACCCTGTATGATTTTTTTTTTAATTTGTTAAGTATGTTTCATGACTGAGCATATGGTGTATCATTAAGAATGTTCCAGGTAACCTTGAGAATATATATTCTGCTGGTGTTGGATAGAGTATTCTAAAAATGTTAATTAGTTCAGGTTGACTCATAATGCTACTCAGTACAACTATATCCTTACTGATTTTCTGCCTGCTTTATTCATCAGTTACTGACAGAAGGATGCCGAAGTCTCCAATTATAAAAATGGATTTGTTTATTATTCCTTGAAATTCCATCAGTTTTAAATCTCACATATTCTGATGCTTTTGCTGTGGTGTATGCGAGTATATGTGTGTTAATTGTTATGTCTATTTGGAGAATTGACCCTTTATCATTTCATAAAGCCTATCTTAATCCCTAGTAATTTTCTGAAGTCAGCTATATCTGAAATTAGTATAGTTATTTTTGCTTTTTAAAATTATTATTAGTGGTAACATGGTATTTCTCTCTCCGTCTTTTAATTTTCGGGCTATCTGAGTTGTTATACATAAAGTTGATTTCTTCTAGATATCATATAGTTTTGTCTTTTAGTTAAATGAAATAATCTCTGTCTTTTAATTTGTATGTTTAGGCCATTCATATTTAAAGTGTACTTTGAGGGGCACCTGGGTAGTTTAGTCAGTTAAGTGTCAACCTTCAGCTCAGGTCATGATCCCATGATCCCAATCCAGGCCCACCTCAGACTCACTGCTCAGTAGAGGGCCTGCTTTTCCCTCTTCCTCTACTGCTCCCCTTGCTTGTGTTCTCTTTCTCTGTCAAATAAATAAATAAAAGTATTTACCAAAAAATTTTAAAAAATAAAATAAAATATATTTTGATCTAGTTGAATTAATAACTGCCCTGATTCTGTTGTTTTCATTTGTTCTTTGTTCCTTTCTCTCCCACTTTTATTGCATTCTCTGGTTTTAATTTAACATTTTTTATGACTCACTGCCTTTCCACTCTCAGCATATCAATTACGCTTAACCATTTTTTAGTGGTTACACTACAGCTTTCCATATACACTTTAATTAATACATGTCCATCTCGAATAAAATTAAACCACTTCACATCCAGCACAGCACCATTATAACAGTATTCCTGATTCCTTTCTCTCCCTTATGATATTGCTATTATCCATTTTACTTATCCATGGGTTATAATCACAAAATGCATTATTACTATTATGCCTAAAAACAGTAATTATTCAGATTAATTAAAAGTAAGAAAAATAAGATGTTTAAATTTTAACAAATGCCTTCATCTGTTCCTTTTTAATGTTCCTCCTTTCTTCATATATATCTGAGTTTCTGAACAATATTAACTTCCCTATCCCTAGAGAATTAAAAAAAAATTTCCTTGAAGAGACCTATTAGTGATGAATTTCCTTGATTATGTTGACTGCGAAAGTCTCTATTTCCCCTTCTGAAAAGTAATTTCATTGGATATTGGATTATAGGTTGAGGGGTTTTTCTTTCCACTTTAAATACTTTATCTCACTCTCTTCTTGCTATCATAGTTTTGGAAGGGATATGTACTTAATTTTTGTTCTTTTTCTTTTATTAGTACAGGGCCTTTAGAATCTTTAAATTATGGTTGCTCTTCTCCTTGTCTTTGGTTTTCTACAGTTTGAATAGAATATGCCTGAATTTTTTTTTGTTATTTACCCTGCTTGTATTTTCTGGGCTTCCTATATCTGTAGTTTAGTGTCTGTTACTAATATTGGAAAATCCTCACCATTATTACTTCACATACTTTTTTTAAAGATTTTATTTCTTTGAGAGAGCGAGCAAGTTAGCATGAGTAGAGGGCAGAGGGAGAGGGAGAAGCAGACTCTCAACTGAGCAGGGAGCCTAATGCGGGGCTTGATCCCAGGACCCCGAGATCATGACCTGAGCTGAAGACAGATGTTTAACCACCTGAGCCACCCAGGTGCCCCCACATATTTTTCCTGCACCTTCTCTCTTCTTCTGGTATTTCAATTGCATGTAGGCTATACTTTCTGAAATCATACCATTACTGGATGTTCTTTTTTTTTTTTTTTAAATTTCTTTTCAGTGTACCAGAATTCATTGTTTATGCATCACACCCAGTGTTCCATGCAATACATGCCCTCCATAATACCTACCATCAGGCTCACCCAACTACCCACCCCCCGCCCCTTCAAAACCCTCAGATTGTTTTTCAGAGTCCATAATCTCTCGTGTTCATTTTTTTTTTCCATCCTTTTTCCCTTTGCACTTCTTTTTTGAATGTTTATAGCTATCTATCTTCAAGTTCACTTACTGTTCTCTCAGCTGTATTAAGTTTATTGATGAGCCCTTCTAAGACATCCTTTATTTTCATTATAGTGATTTTGGATTTCTATCATTTTCTTTTGATTCTTTCCTAAAATTTCCACCCTTCTTCTTCCTGTACCCATACATTCCTATATGCTAGATACTTTTTCTATTAGCACCTTGAACATATCAATCATAATTGTTTTAAATTCTGTGTCATAATTCCAACACCTGTGTTATATCTGATTCTGGTCTAATGCTCACTTTATCTTCAGATTGCATTTTTTCCTCGACTTTTAGCATGCTTTGTAATTTCTTGTTGAAAGCCATACATGATGTACCAGGTACTAGAAACTGAGGTAAACAGGCCTTTAGTGTAGGGTTTTATGTTAAGGTGGCTAGGGGTAGGGCTGTGTTAAAGGACTGCTGTAGCTGCGCCAGAGGCTTCAAATTCGTTTCATGTCCTTGTTTTTGCCTCCTTCATTGTCTTTGGCTTCTTTACAAACTCTTCCTTAGGTAAAGTCTGTCTTTCAGCAACTTAAGCTATACTACCATTATTACAGTGGACCTGTTTTGATGTGATAAAAGAGAATTAGGAAGCAGAAGCATTGTGCACTATTACGAATGAATCTCTGCCTTTTTGTGGGCCTGTGCACCTGGGATGTAACCTTTGCAAGTTATAGTTCTTCTATTTATTTCCATTTAGGTATTCCTGGAAAGCTATAGGAAGCTGGAGTAAAGAGACTACCCTTCCCTTAGGTACCTAAGACTCTGGTGATGTCTTTCCTCTGAAGAGTAAGTAGCCCTTGTTATGAGAACATTCTTAGAGTATTTCAAAATGACTATCTTTCGCCTCCCCTCTGAGAGTCAAGAAGGGATCTTTCTTAGCTCTTCAAGGAAGAAACCAAGTGTGAGGGACCTCTTAAGACTATAGCCCCGGGGCGCCTGGGTGGCTCAGTGGGTTAAAGCCTCTGCCTTCAGCTCAGGTCATGATCTCAGGGTCCTGGCATAGAGCCCCGCATCGGGCTCTCTGCTCAGCGGGGAGCCTGCTTCCTTCTCTCTCTCTGCCTGCCTCTCTGCCTACTTGTGATCTCTCCCTCTGTCAAATAAATAAATAAAATCTTAAAAAAAAAAAAAAAGACTAAAGCCCCAAGAAAACTCTTACTCTCAAGCTAGTCCAGACTCAGCCTCTAACAACTCAACAAAATTATTATTTAACAGTGCCCAACAATGTATGACTCTAATAGCTTCTTCTTAAGAAAAGGAGATGGAGACTGTGACTCCATATTTGTCTTTCTTTCTGGATTTCAGCATTTGTTCTGCAACCACAGTCCTCTGATAGGTCCAAGAAAAGTCACTGATTTTGTTTGCTCAACATTTTTTTGGTTGTAAAAATGGGAGTGACAACTTCCCAGCTTTCACATGTCAGAACCGAAATCAGAAGTCTGATTTCTTTTTATTTTTAAATCACTACTGCTAGACTATTTTGCCTGCACAAAGTCTCAATACCTCTGAAATTTACTAGCCAAGTCTGTTGGCCTCATAAACACAGACATCCATGGATGGGCTTACTTCTCTCAAGGCGACAGAAGAAATCCATGTGCCAGAGGAAATTTTAGCCCTGGAGTCATTCTCAAGCCTCTGGAAACCCCCACACTTGAAAATATAAAATTGATATCATCATCCCCCAAGTTTTTATTTCACTGTTTTTAAAAGAGTGAAATATATGCCACAATATGTCTCATTCTAAAGGTTGAAAAATTTATGCTATGACTATAATGACATCATCCTGCCTCCCACAGAAGGCTTCTGCTTGGAGAGTTCAGCAAAAGAACAAAATTAACAGGAAACGTCACTTTCACACACAGATGGAAAAATGTTAACATCTCCTGAATTCTATGACAGTCTCCTTGATGGGAACATACATGTCACCGAAATGTACCAACAATGTGCAAACACATCTTACAAGCAGGTGCTAAACTGAGGTCACTGCTGGAAGATGGGAGCTTTGGCAGCACTGAGAACAAAAGATTCCACCTAGGTGTAGTTTAAAGCTGAGAAATAAGAATCATGTGTAAAGAATGTTCCAGGCAGGATAAAACTTCTGAATGCTTGAGTGACAATGTGCCAAGGAGGCCTCCTATTACTTCTATTCAACCTTCATTTCATAGATCATATAGAAATCCCACTCCTTAAAGATTTTGTGAAATAAAGAAAAAATTATCTACTGATCAAATAATGTTGTGATTGTTCCAACATGAAAAAGAAATATGTGACTCTTCCCCTCCTTAAGGACTGACTTCAATAACATTAAATTATGAAAACAGTACAGAAATATCTAGCATATTATTTTGCTCAGAGGTTCCATATGTATTCCCTAAGTGTTCTAACCTCTAAAATGTATTGCACGTTGCCAGTACACTGAAAATAAAAAAGAACAGTCAAAAGCATATATAGTCAGTTCTATGTCCAGGGAGACGTTTAATATGAGTTTTCTATATGTAAGATTGAAAAAAAAAAACACACATTTTTTTTTCTCTTCCTGTTTAATCCTAAAAAAGTTTTCTCTTCAAACATCCACAGGGCAATAAAGTAAGATTCTCTTTTTTAAAATATTTGTAGAAATATTTACAAGAATCCATATCACATTATAGTGAGAAGGTGGCAACATTCTTAGATCAGTGCATGGGAGAGGTGTACTGGGATATCAAATATTAATAGTTTATAAACCTGAATTATTGTTCAAAGAATTGAATGTGAAAATGTAAAAATATTATATTACCATGATCTAATCCCTCATTCATCCACATATCACACACATATACACACCACATATCATACACCACATATGCACACACCACATACATACAAATATATACCCTCTTCTAGTACTCTGCTTCATTAATTCTTTCCTCTCTATTGCCTGTTTAGCATGTTCCTTTCTCTTTCTCTTTCCTTCAGGCTAGCAAAATCTTTTCCTCAATTCTTTCTTTTCAAGCTATAGCACTATCTTTTTCCTTTTGGCAACTCATTTGTTAACCCCTTAACTTTTGAAATTGTGGAAAATTTGTTCCTATTAGACAACCAAATGCACATAAAATACAAAGAATGGTAAAGAAAATTTCTCTACTTTTTCCCTTCAGCAGGGTCTCCATCTCCTCCAGGGAGAATCGGGAGAAAAGTCCCTTTACTAAAAGTTTCCTTCTCATTTGCCATGCCTCCTCAATGATCTCTACTCCAGGATGATTTACTTTCTTTTCTTAAACTTCATTCCAAACTGTCAATCCAATCCAATTATCTGGTTTTCTTTATAAGGGTGTGTGTGTATGTGTGTGCGTGTGTGTGTGTGTTCTGAGGTGATGAATGGAGTCTCAGGTCCTCTGTGTATTCTTGAAATATGAGGGTAGTGGATAAAGGAAGGACCACAGTTATCTAGGAGTAGTCAATAGCTCTCCTCAAACTGTTTCATTAAGATTATCAATAAGATTCTGTGCGTTTTCCATTTTCTTCTTTCTCCAATATATAACCTATAGTATTTTAGCCTTTCTATTAACATTTTTTTCACTTTAGCTGGACTCTGTGACAAAATTCCCATTGCTTTTCATCCTATAGCTCTAAAAATTCCTTTTCAGTCTCCTTCATGGGGCTTCTTCCTGAAGAAGGGGGACTTCCTAAATGTAGGCATTGCTGAAGGTATGTTTTTGGCTTTTATCTCACTTTACATATATTCTTTGAGTCATCATACCTCTTCTGTTCAGTCTGTGTAGATGATGTTCAAACTGGTACTGAGGAAGTTAACATCTAAACTGGCTCTTGAAGGACAAGTGGAAATTTATTAGGCTGATGATGGGATCAAAATAAATGGAAAAATGGTACTGCATACACTAAAAGACAGAGAGACTGCTTAGGATAGCAAGTTCAGAACTGTCGACAGTGCCCATGAGTATGAACTGTGCACTGGTGTTGTACAATGCTATACCCTTGGTGGAATATTAGGAATATGAAGGAACCATGGAAGATGCAGTCACAGCAATACTAAGGTTATTCATAATAAGGAAGTTTGAACTTTATTCTTTATGTCAGTATATCCTGAAGTATGTCTTCAGAAAAACTGATTGACAAAAATTGACAGGTGTATTTAAAATAGCCTATAATCACATGAATCCAGGCCATAAAACCGATTGCATTTAAACAAGTTTCTCTGCTACAAAGGGCTCTTATAGCCAAATTTACCCTGTGATTATCTTAAGAATATAATATGCAGTATTTGTCATGGGACCCCTGATATTTTCTAGACTATCCACTAGGAAACAGTGGGGGTCATAGTTGATGCAACTAGAAGGTATTATGCTAAGTGAAACAAGTTGATCAGAGAAAGAATTATCATGATTTCACTCCCGTTTGGAATTTAAGAAACAAAACAGAGGAACATAGAAGAAGGGAGGGAAAAATAACAAGATGTAATCAGATAGGAGGCAAACCATAAGAGACTCTTAACCACAGGAAACAAACTGAGGGTTGCTGGAGGAGATTGGGGGGCAGGCAACAGGGTAATGGGCATTAAGGAGGGCAAGAGATGTAATGAGCACTGCATTTATATAGAACTGATGAATCACTGAACTCTACCTCTGAAACTAATAATACACTATATGTTAATTAATTGAATTTAAATTGAAAAAACAATAGGGGTCATAGAAGCATTTAACTTGTATTTTAAAAGATGACTCAGATAACAATACAGAAAATGGCTTGAAGATATAAATAGGATAAATATTGCCACATGGAGTCACATAAGAAAGGAAACAGGAGGATAAATGAAGCAAGATGAGTAATGAGTAGTTGATCTCACTATAATTGGTGAGAAAATGATGTTCTGGGTAAAGCAATGACTTAGGCAATGATAATGGAGAGGAGTAAATGGTTTCTCAAGAGTTTTTTAGGATGTAGACTCAATCTGTTTGTTTGGCTCTTTTTTAGGAGATACATTCAACAGGATTTGGTAGATAGTAGATACAGGTGGGTGACAGAGGCAGGGTCCCTCATTTCTGCTCTAGGCGCTGTGTGAAGGACTACAGCATAATATAGACATTTGAATCCAGAATAGGGCGATGGCTGTAGGGTTAGAAGGTACTACAGTATGAGAAGCATGTGAAAAGGAGGTGGAGGAAAATCTCTACAATTTTGCATGGCACTACACAGCTCTAAGAGGAACAATTTTTTCATGTCATGTGACCAAGTAGAGTGAATAACTATCTCATGTGATTTACTCTCTCAGCAATTACTTCTAATTTATTTCAATGATATTTGTTTTTATATAAATTTGATTGATATATTTAATTGCCAGTAAGGCTTAGACAGAACTCAGATCTGGTACTAAATGAAAACTCACCATTATTCCCTTTGTTGATCTCTTCAAAGAGCCTTATACAAACAAACCAACAAAGAATTATTCTCCAAAGAGTATGGAAACCATGGTTTTCTCTATTTCTTCCCTTATGTTCCAGTCCTACTGTTTCACCTTTTTACTATCTCTCATATCCAGAAGATTCCAAAATAATCCTGAAAGACACAAAAGGAGAAGTAAATGAATGAAAAAACATACTGTTATTTGATGGGAAGACTTAACAACATAAATATGTCAACACAATAAAATGTCATTAGGGTTTTATTTTCCTTAAGGCTAAAGAGAGTTCAGTTGGAAAAATAAAACATAAAAAGGTAGCAGTAACCCTGAAATAAAAGATAACTCTGAAAAAGAGAAGAATGAGAATAACCTATCCCTAGAAGTTATTGGTTCATATTAAAAAGCTTCTGCAGTTAAAACAGTATGGAATTCATGCATGGAGAAACAAGTGACCTAATACAAAAGCAGAAAATATTTACAGTTGACTTTAAAATACAATTTGACTGTATATCCTTAGTTGAATATATTCTGATGTGCAAAAAAATAAAGCTTGAAAAAATAATTAACTATACATCAGGAGGATTTATATTATAGGAAGCAGTGTTTTATTGTTACTATAGGACTGTCGTCTTTGTACTGAAGGAGAAAGCAAATGAGGTTTCATATGATTATCATGGAAAACCAGGAGTGCTGGCATGACAGAAACAGGACAAATCAATAAGGTTAAGTAATAACCATGTATACCTAAATTTGAATTAGAACTCACAGTAAATATAAATAACACAAAGTCATAAATTTTTAAAGATTTTATTCATTTAGGTGAGAGAGAGAGCATGAGCAGGGGGAGGGGAGAGGAGAGGGGAAGAAGGAGAAGCAGACCCCTGGCTGAGCAGGGAGCCTAATGCAGAACTCGATCCCAGGACCCTGAGATCATGACCTGAGCTGATGGCAGATATCCAGCTGACTGAACCACCCAGGTGTCCCCTATTTGTGGTCTTTAACTACCATTCCACCACACAAGTAATAAAGTCTTCTTGGAGAATGGGTAATTCTGAGTGTTGGATAGAAAATTTAAAAGAGGATCCTGGGGCATCATTATGTAAGGGAGTCAGAAAGCTCTCAAAGCCCACCAAGGCTGTATCAAAAAACTGCAGAAGTCAATTCAAAGAGGTTATCAATCAGGCAAAGATGGGACAATCTGAACACTGAAAGGATAACTGCAATAGACTGAAATGCATCAAATATATTTTAACATGAGTTTATAATAATTCTTTTAAAATAAAGAAAGAAACCCATTAATAATTGTTCCTATAACAAATATTTAAGAAACATCATTAACTAATTATACTAAATGGACCTTATTTGGATACTCATTCGAAGAAATGAATTATAAAAAAACATAAAAATTAGAGAAACAACAACTGAGTACATATTTGGGATTATAAAGAAATTATTAATTATTTGGGTATAATAATGGTATTATGGCTATGTTCACTAATAAGTCCTTACCTTTTAGAGATTCATACTCCAATATATATAAGTTAAAGGTATTGATGATTGACTTCAAAAAACCTAGAGGTAAAGAGATAAGTAGGAATAGAGATAAAATAAGATCAATCATGAATTGGTCATTTTTGACGCTGGGTGGTGAATATATGGGGGTTCATTATTCCATCTACTTTTTTTTCAGTTTTTCATTAAAAAAAGTAAGAAAAAAATCTCATGTTATATCCTCCTTCTTTCTCACATAAGGTTCTCTTTTTTTCCCTAAAATATTGCCATAGTAACTGGTCTTATCAATGTGAATTTTCATCTCTAAGACGAAACCAGAACATGCTCATTAGATTCATCCTCTAAAAACTCTAAAAAATAACTTTCCACAAGTAGCTACTTTGCTCAAAATTTGCAAGTGATTCTCCACTTTCCTTGAAATAAGTGATCATAAGTCTATTCAAAATAAACCATCATTAGTTTGACATCAAAGACACCTTACAATCTGTTTCCATCCAATTCTCTGAACACTTCCTTTACTACTCTTTATAAACTTGATGCTTTAGTCAAAGCATTTGTCCACTTGTCTGCTTGTCCTTAAAACAGATGTGGGAACTCCACCTCCACTTTTGCTCTTATGATGCTGTCTGAGTAGCTGCCCTTCCTCTATATCTATCTTAATTTGGTCCTTCCTCGAAGGCCTATTCAAGTCTCACCTCCTCCATATAGCTTTTCCTAAAGACTTTTCAGCTACGCGCAACTCTCTTATTTGAACTCCAGCAGCAATTACTTTCCTATAACTCATTTTATCACATGATACTCTACACAGTTAGTGTATTTTAATGCATATATTCTACCCTCTTTAATGTCAGGGAGTATGTCAGATTTCTCTGTACTCAGGAACACTCTGCAGAGCTTTATACAGAGTAATTGCTCAATAAATATTTGTTCATGTTGTTGTTGTCACTGCTGCCATTATCACTGATTGTGGTGGCAGTATGATGATAATTATAAAGGAAGTCCATTTGATGACAATTACCAGTTCATCACTGAGATGACCTTGGACAAAGATTTATGGCTGAGTTGGGGAGTACTGATTCATAAAACTAAATATTCAACTTCTGCATGGTCCCAGAAGTCTATTCCATATGTCCCAATAACTTAGTGCTGCCAATTAAAATGATTTAAACATACATACAAACAAACAAAAAGAAAAACAAACAAAACTCCATTTCCAAAATCTGACGTTGACTTTTTAATGTTTAAAGAATTACAAATGTCTTGATACAGGATTATAGGTTTACAATCTGGCCTAAAGTCCAGAATCAAAATTCATTCTCATTATTTCCCTATCTGTACTCTGCTTTAGTTAAAATAGTCTAATTTTAAATATCTTTGGAACCATTTCTCTTCTCTGTATTTCTATTAAACTTCCTTAGTTTAGAGCTTCATAATTTCTTGGATTGTTTCAATTCCTTTTCTAATCCACCACCTGGCTTCCAGTCATGTTCCCTTCCAGTTCATTCCCCACCCACCCTCCACTGAAGCCCAAGAAGGATTTATCTTGCTTAAAATTCTTCTATGACTATCTTAGCTATAAAGGCTAAATGCCTTAACATGGTATACAAGACCCTTTATGATATTCATTTTCATTACTTCAAATGCCTGCTATATGTGTCAGGGGCTGACTATAGACTGACAAATACTCTATGGCTCATCCCCATGAGTTTATTGCCTAGTGAGAGAAAAGGGGAAAAAAATCAACATACATAAATATGTGATGAAAACCAACAAGAGCTATCATAGAAAGGAATAAATAATGCCTGGAGAAAGAAATTTAGGGAGATCTCATTTAGACTGATCAGAAAAGATCTTCCTGCTGAAATACCATTTAAATGCTTCTTCCGTGTGGGAAAAAGTTACTAAGAGTTTGAGAAATCTCTGAGGCTAGAAAGAGCAGTGAAGTTGCAAGATATACCATCTGTTTATGTTTAATACCTATTTGATATATTATTTTATAGAAAAATGATAGTGAGATATCCATATGAATTATCATAACTCTTTGAATTATACACTGTAAATATTTTTCTATTTTGCTGTGGGTCTTATATCTTTATAAATATTTTTTTTCCTTAGAAGTTTGAAAGTTAAGCAGTCTTCTAGAGGTCTATGGCTTTACTTCCTGCTTTCCTTTAATACAAGATTATCATCAATATTCAGATGTATTGTCTTTTCTACTTTTATAGTTATCCTTTTAAAATGTAACACTTTAATCCATCTGATTTTATTTTTCATAGATATGACAAGGGAACTCCCTGTTGTTTCTAAGTGGTTCACCATTTACGGAATAATAAGGACTAGTATTTGCGTGGTTTACCATGAGCCAGAAACTCTGCCAAATGCTTTGCATTTATTATCTCTGTTAATTCTTACAACCCAAGAAGGTAGGTAGTGTTATCCTCTCCAACATTCAGATAAAGAAGGTGAAGAACAGTTAAGTGATTTGCTCAAGGTAATACAGCTATTAAGCAGAAGAGCTAAAATTAGAACCAAGAGGTATGACCTTAGAATCTGTTCTCTTCATAATTACTTTATACTAACTTCCAAAATCCTTGTCTAGCTCATAGATTTGAAAGGTCTCTCTGTTCACATAACAAATTTCTCATATA